>NC_072775.1:12521594-12621594 GCF_022539595.1 Amphiprion ocellaris | reverse complement strand
TGGAAAACAATAATTAATCATGCTCTAAGATCTGAACCTTAGTGGGCAGTAAAAGTGATAGAACATTGAAAGATTAAGTAAACCGGGTAAAACAGCAGACGTAACTGCACAAGACGAACTGATCAATCTCAGTCGAGAGCGTCCTAATTTAATCACTCCTAAATCTATTTTACATATTCAGTTACAGTCACTTTATTCATGAAGAATGCTATCACATACCGAACCAAAGCAATGAAGACACTCATCAAAGAAAGTTATTATAAGCCTTTTACTCAGTTTTGTTTCCATAATAGCTCTACTGACGAAATACATAATGGAACAAAACTGACTGTCATACCAGAGCCGGCTTGTAAAAACTATTTCCACAAAATGTTTTTCACCAAAAAATCCTTTTGACATGGTGTCTGTGGAATGGAAAAAGAGGCTTAATCAACTTAGACACTAAGTGAAAATAACTTTGCGGGTATGTTCTATATTTGAGCTGCCTGCGACATTTATTTTCCGCTGGACCCCCAGTTTGTTTAATTCCTCCTCCTTGCCAGTCATCCTGCTATAACTCATCTCCATGCATTTATTTCAGCTCAAAAAACGAGACACTGCACAAAATCCTGCAGAGGGAAACGTCTTCCATTGCCTGACCTCAGGGCTGTCTAATATAAAAGCTGACATGTTGAATATCTGTTCTGCCCTGAAAACATCTTACTTTCCAGACTGTGCCTTGAAATCCCCTTGACTGGACTTTTGCCCTCTAATATTTAGATTTTCAACAGACACACTTAAATTAATGAAACAGTTGTGCTGAAGTGCAGCTAGTAAATCCAAAGACCATTGTTTGAAAAGGTGAATGAACTTGTAAATGCTTTTTGTATTTTCTATTTTTTTTTAGGAAGGTTTAATACTAATTTCTTGCCAGTAAAAGAAAGGTAGGTTTTTACGGCACCAGCTAGAGTTTCTCTTGTGCTTTTAATTTTATTTGACTGAGGTGAATGTGAGCTAACATCACTGCAACGACTTAGACACACGTTGTAACAGCATCGATTTGCAGGGTGCCTACATCTAAGTGTGTGTATGCTGGGAGTAAACACTAGCAGAGAAACAGGAGGCATGTGCATAAAGATTGGTTTTACAGTCCTTTACAATTTTCCACAAGAAGCTTTTCTTTTGAAGAAACATAGACGTATATTTAACACACTGACAGTGAAACATACTGACCCCTCACAGCTAAAAAAAGGACAAATATCTGTCTGTTTGTATATCAGGCCACATTTATGTTTAAGAATGTATGTAAGTATGTTTATGTAAAGTGTTTTTTCTTGCTTTCTCAAAAAGTTAAGATCACATATGGCTTAATTGATCATATGACTCTTGCCGTAACATTGTTAGCCAAGTAAATATTTAATTCGCATTGCAATCATAGACCTAATATGATGCAATAACGGCTCATAAAACCAAAGCTATCAACAGGTAGCAGAGTGTAGACGACTGATAGGAGGACTCGTGTACTCTGTTCAAACGAGAATTATGACCTCTATCACGGATGAGTGAATTTAAAGTGTTTGAAGGCCAGCAGGAAATATCCAGGTGTTAGATGTGTTTCGTGCGGCTGATATAAAAAGATGACTTTGTTGCTGACAGATTAAAGTATGTGCTTAACAAGTAAGTGGAACAACAAACTGCAGCTCCAGCGACAACAGGGAGGACGCCGAGCTCTGTTTGCTGAGATGATGCCACTCAGCTGGAAAACGAAAGGTGCACAAAGCTTAGGAAAAACACTCGGACCCATAGGAAATTAAGCATTAAAAGTGACAGTAGGTTTTAAAATCCATTTGTTAATATAGGCCTAATGCTCATCATTTTCAGGAAGAAGTCACTATGGGTAACTTGTAAATCAACTGCACTTTGTAGTCTTACATAAATAAAAGCCAAAAATCATGCAAAACACCAGCAAAGAACAATTCTGCACTTGCAGTGTAATACTCTCAAAGAATATAAACTATTTAATATAAATGATCTGTTTATAAAAGATAAAACTCCTCCATTAAATTTTAAACTGTGAGAGAATACTTTATCTTAGCCGATTCTTTTCTAGAAGAAGACAGCGTGAAAGACAGTGTGCATGACCGAAATGTGGCTGTACAAGCGTATCTTGGGGTTAGCATCAATTTCATGAGATAAGCTTAAGGGCAACCGTTTAATAGTGGTAAACACTGCTGCCTGTACAAAAATAAACCAAAAACTACTAAACATCTGCAACTGAGTGGAGTAACTCTAGGAAATTACACAAGACCCATCTTCAACAGCACAAAGATAAAGCACTGACACATTAATTACCAACTGAAAAACAGTCGAAGAAAAACACATGACAGGGAGAAAAGATGCACTGTACTGTTAGGAGTTAGAAGTATTGCACTTAAGGTGATAGTCTCATACTTTTGCAAGTTATTTAAGAGCTCCAACAAAATCCTAAATATACTGAATATTTCTAACATATCTTTAATGTGTGTATAACATGTTTGCATTTAGAATTTAGGGACTTATAGAGAACTTTAGCCCATATATTTGTGGTCTCATCCACTACTACTTTTCTGTAAGATGTCCTCTGTTTATTTTGATTTCTTTTGGTTGAAATCTCGAGTTACGTTTTAGAAGGGGAATCTTTTTCATGGCAGAATTTTTTTGCCAGGCCTGGGATAAAAGGCAACACATTTTTGTTTGAGAACTGAGCAGCAGAATAATGTGTGTTCCAGATATATTGCTGCAATGCTAATATATTGGTGTCTTGAAAACCCGTAAGGGTTGGACATGAAAATAAAGATTTCAATCAACTACTGTTAGCTGCAACTGGAATATTCACTTAAACAGTCCTAAACAGGCACATACACGAGAGGAAATTACTTGTACTGTTAAATTTAAACAAGAGTACTGTGGTTCATTTGGTGGGGACTAAGCACTGTTATCTTTGCCATCCTGGCCCCACAGTTTCAGACTTTACCTGGGAGTGTGAGCCAGCGTGAAGCGGCGCCTCTGGAGGTTGATGCTGCGGTTCATCATCAGCTTTCTGAAGAGCAGCGGGGAGTTTCGGGGAGACCCACGTGGGGAATCCTTGGGCGAGTCTTTTGGGGATCCACCCGTTGAACTCGTTTTGGATCTGGGAATGAGCTGGATGAGGGGCAGCCGGGTCACCTTTGGCTCCTGTGGTTTCTCATCAACTTCAGACTGCTCTTCCTCAGAGCTTTCAGAGCACAGGTCACTCATGGTGAACAAAGGATGGTCAGCGGCCAGGCAGATGCTCCTTTTGCTTTGCCGTTGGTAACCGAGGAACGGTCTTTTATCTGTTTGTCTTAGCTTTGTTTAGAGAACTTTTTGTGCATGACCATAAGACGGCGGTGCATTAATTCCTGTGGCTGTCTATGTTAGTTTTCCAGGTCCAGGTGAAGCTAGTGCCTTCCATCCAGTCCTTGTTGACTCATATAAAAACAAAATCTGGGCCTGTTATTGATTGCTTGCGCCAAAAGCCTACTGTCAAAACTTTTAAACAAGCTGCTTTCAAAATGCAAAAACATCTAACAAAACCTTTCAAAAAGTCAACTCCTCTATTGGACTTTCTCTCCTCAGTCGAATCAGCTTCGTTTGTGTCTCTTCCTGAAGACCATGCTGACCGCCGTGTTCGGCAATAGGCTCAAACATTAGCACTGATGTATTCTCCCTCCTTCCCTCCCTCAGGCTTTGTTTACATTACTGCTAGGCCTGCCCTCTCTCCAACTAAATATGGACGACTGATTTACAGGGTCGGGAAGCTTGACAGATACCTCCCTCTGCTTCTTTCTCCCTCTTTCCAACCTTCTACCTCCCCCCTTCCCTCACTTGTAATCTTAAGGAACATATTGTTCATCCTCTTCAAACTCTGCTCCATAATTACTTCCTCTCAAGGTTCCTTCACATAAACATTAAGCCGCCGCCTGGCTCGGCCCTCCAGCTCACCTTTCATACTCTGACTCCAGCACACTACAACTTTCACCTTTCTTGCACTCATCCGAGCTTTGCATACTCAGGCTTTTCCTCTGGTCCCCGAGGTGCTATTTGTTGTGATTTCCTCAGAAGCGGCCTCTTTGCCTTTCACATGCTCTGAGCGCACCAGGAGGAGTCACATGAAGGGCCCCTGACTATAAAAAGCAGAGGTAGATAAAAGCTATAGAGAGCATGGGTGCTGTCACGATGGCGCTCTCTATCTGTGACCAGAGGCAACATCATCTTCACCCTCACTCATCTCTTTGTTTATTGCTGGAGAGTGAGAAAAGGTCCTCCTGTAAATAAGGACTTTACAGCTAAAGCCCGGTGCTGTCTAGATTAACTGAAATAACCTAGGGAGCTGGAACCTGTGATCAACTGCTGGTGGGGAGAGCAGGGGAGAAAGATTGTTTGGTAGAAATCTACTTATAAATATAGACTCAAAGTTACTTTATCGTATGAACTGTGGTGCAACAGATTCCAAATGTAACACAAACGCTGTGAAAACTTGTTATTTTAGGGCATGTCAAGATTGAAGGAGTGTATAAAGTTCAGCACTTCTGCCTCACCATCAAATTCAATATGAATCATAGTGTCATTAAGGGCCATTGACCTGCTCTGATATTCTGCACTAGGATTTTGCATGAAGGATCACAAATTAGACAAATAATGTACTTTAAGATAGAAATTAATTCAAGTGGCAGATCATACCTTATTCAAAGGTATCAAACTGCATTTATCAATACTTTTGTACTAAAAATAGGTCAAAAGAAGTATATAATATGAACCAGATCATGTGTGGTAGTGAGCTTAGAGAACTGTCAGCTCACTCTGCAGTTCACCTCACAATTATTGTTGTTTAACATCTTTTGTCTCATCATTTTGTTTATTCTCAGTTCTCTGATCAGCTTCTTTTTTCTGACACTTTCTGTCAGTTCTCTAAATCGTCTATTCAATCCGGCACAGCAGACAAAGTTAGCACCTAGCTGGTGAACATGCACCAATCAGGCATAACATTATGACCACCTGCCTAATATTGTGTCGGGCTTCTTTATGCTGCTAAAACTCCTCTGACCCAGTAGGGCATGGATACAGGACCTCTGGGGATGTCCTGTAGCACCAGGATGGTGGCAGTGAATTCTGTGGGTCCTGTGGGTTGCAGGGCGGGACCTATCTAGATCAGGTTATCCTGGCACGTCCCACAGATGCTCAATAAGATTTGGATCTGGGCAGTGTGGAACCCGGGTGAACACCTTAGCTCTGTCGTGTTTCCCGGGCCACTCCTGTGAAGTTTCTGCAGAATGCATTGTCCTGCTGAAGGTGGCAACTGGCATCAAGGACTGCTGTTGCCATTGATGGTGGGAGGTTGCTTGACCTACAGTGTTTAGGTTGGTGGTACATGTCAAACATCCACATGAATGTCAAGACTCAATGTTTCCCAGCAGAACATTGCACTATAACAAGATGATTGATGTTGTTGACTTCACCTGCCAGTGGTCATAATGTTGTGGCTGATTGGTGTATAACATTTGCCATCTTAAGACAAGGACATATATACCTTTCAGGCATTGGTAGAAAGTAGGATTTGACCAATTATGAGCCAACTTCATACTGGATGTAATATTCAGCATTTTTATATTATCAGTATAGCTACAGTTTTATCAATTCCCAATAAAAACAATTCATTTAAAAATGGGTTACTTTGATTTTGATGCGACTACTTCTCTCTCTCGTCGAGCAATGTCGGGTCCACAGCACTATCCCATTAGTTACATGTCACAAGTAAAAGTCTACCAACACTGAAGGATTACACTTATCTAAAACATCCATCCATCCATCATCTATACACCGTTTAGTCCTCATTAGGGTCGCACATGTTTACACGCTCTTGATTACTAATAATTGGTATCAAAATTGGCCCTGAAAACCGTATCGCTTGACCCTTAGTTGAAACCAAATCAGAACGAAAGGGGGGGGTGAATGTTTGACTTAACATTTATTGTGTGGACACAAACAAGCCTTCAAATTAACGCAAATATTGGTCCATGTCAGCTCTGGATGTAAATAAGATATCAAGGTGATTGAATGGGCTCAGTAACAATTTTTAATGACTTTGATTTTGCCTTGTTCTAACATCCAATCAGTAGACACCCTGTCCTCATCAACTTCAACACATCTGAAAGTAACTATGGGACAGAATTAATCCTGGCCCTGGATGACAGAGGTAGAGGTGACTCCTGCCCAGTTCCCTGTTATAGTCATATATTCATCGAGGCCTGTGTAACAAAGTCTACCTTTCCGTGAACTTCATTACCGAGCTACCTCCCACAATCAGCACAACTGCCAGCCTCTTGTGTGTTTACAAGTTTTCAAATGTGGTACATTTCAGGGCTTTGGCCAAACTCACATTGAGACTCTCATGAGTGCACTTCTCTGATGACTGACAGTGAATCACGTCTCTGCAGCCTTTCATGGGATGAGTCCCGGTTTGGGAAAAGTGGCTCATCTTATTTTTGGGACGTCTTGAGGTCCCTCTTGGATTCATCTCCAGAGAGTCTCAGTTTAATCCACGATCGAACAGAGAATACAGCAGAGCTCATAGACAACATCGTGCTGACTCGCTGTCTTCAGCCAATCCATCTGGAGTTCCCATCTGGTGTGGGCAGAGTCTGCTCACAAACCCTGTCCTCCACTAGTGGCGTCATAATTCCAGGTTTTCAAACTCACAGCTGTTCTCTGATGAAAAATCTGGTGAGTAATGCCAGCAAGAAGAGTGCGTCAGAAACTGTGTCTGACACCTGGAGAAAAGCTCACACTGGATTAATATGTAAACCATCCAGGCTGAGAATGGAAATATGGAAAATAAGAGACACCTTGTTTCATGAGAGCTGTATCCCAGACCATTATTAACATTCTCTAGATGCCTGGAAGAGTTATGAGACGGTAATTCTTCTGTGTCTGTGTGGGAAATACTGTATATGAACCCTAATGTAGGGGGTAACACCATGCTGTTCCTGCCGAGGTCACAGAGACACACTCATTCTCGACCCTGTTTTCACTAATCTCACCTCTTTGCGTGATATTTTGCGCTGCCTTTAACCGCCATTGGTCAACTTTCAGATTGTCTTTAAACAAGCTTCTACCTACAGTACACATCACTGCCAGCTGTCATCGTGCGACTACTTTAGAGGTAGTTAGCACAAGTGTAATATTTACTTTCAATAAAAGCCAAAACAGTGACGTCAAAATAAAGCAAATAACTCACATTTTAATTAGTTTTCCCTAGCATGTGTGGCATTGTCACAGTTAAATGTCCTGTGGCTTGCAATGCGTCTCCATAAACATTTCCTCTGGCGCCCCATCAAAACTGCACTACCAACTTATAAACAAGGGAGCACATGGCCCTCTCCCCAGAGAACAAACATAATAAAAAGGCCTTTTAGTCCTTCAACATCACAGCAGTCGTGTCTACAGCAGTGTGGCTTTATACCTGCTGCTTTATAAACATTTATGGAATAAATAAAACCTAATCATCACAGTACATGAACCTACTTTCCATCTGAGGTGTTTTCACAGTGGCATATAAAATGCGATAAATCTGCACAACAGTGTGCTTGCCTCACATGATGACACATTATATTTAAGTTACATAATGCACCTTTAGGTAAATTCACATACTCCAGATTCATAGTTCGAAATAATAGCAATGATGATCAACATTGCTGATTATCACGTTATGAGTATGTGCAACAAACATGTTACAAAAGACTGCCTAAAATAGGAGATGTGTCAAATCAACTGGCGCCAATTTGGTGGCGATTAGTCTTGCTAGTACAGAGGACAGAAATAATAAAATAATTTAAGGGTGTAAAAGAAATAAACTTTAACTTCCTATATTTAGAATGTCTTATTTAAATTACTGTTCTGTTTAATTTGTTGGGCAGCTATGTGCAACTTGTTCAACTAAATCATACTTTAAATAATTCATTTCATTTTTATCATCGCAATACATATGATATCGCAGTGTTGATCAGTTCTATTATACATTGAAGATTGTCCTCATATCAGACAGGTCTTGTGTAGATGACTCCCTGGATTTGGAAATGATAAAAAGAGTTCTACGCAGCAGTGTACTCATTCTGTCATGTGGTCTAAGCAGACCACATGACGAGAGTATAGAGAATAAAATGCCCATTCTTGTTACTTGATGGCGGGAAAAACACAAATCTAGCCTTGTAGTGATCTCCTATAATTAAATATTAGTTGTTTATGTTTTAAGGAGAATTAAAACGACCAGAAATACTGCACATCTCTTTCAACCTTCTAGGGTCTCATACTGTGTGCTATTGTAATAAAATGCACTAAGCATTCAGTTATATGAGAACTGCAAACCCAGATATGGTAGTACAAGAGTTTTGTCACTGCCATATAAAGATGCAATAAATAATAACCCTATTACATGAACTGCACATTGCTTGGTAAACTAAATTAGTATTTCAGTATTAAAGACTACATTTCAGGACAGGTTTACGTGCACTCATAATACAGAGCAATGTGCATGTTCAACAATATATCAAAATAAGACAAACGCCCCTTTAATCTCACTTCATCTTTTTGTGTTTGTGGGTGTGTGTATGTGTGGATCCCAACATTCAAACTGATTAATGCATCAACATTAAAAAATAAATAAATAAGCATGCTCTAAAAGCTGGCTATAAAACAGAAACCATTAATAATACTACAATTGTATCTTTATCACAAAACACAACCCTATCTGATCAGCTGTGACGTGCACTAAGACTTCCAACGTAATCAAAACAGGCCAGTCTGCATTCTTTAAACACGTGAAAAAGAGTCAACACTGATAACGTGCATACGTACACATGCATACGCACATAGAGTGTAGAAAGGTAAAAAAAAAAAAAAAAAAAAATGCTAGAGATGAATTTGCAGCTAAAGTTTCAATGTTGTTGTGGAAACAATCATAAGACGCTTGTTTGTCTGATCTTTTATAGTAATAACTAATCAGCAGTACGACAGCGGGGAGAGCAATGCCTTAAGCAGGATACTGTTGAATCATATGCTCAAGAAACAAATAAGCATTTCTACCTAAATTAAACAGTTAGGCAACAAAAAACCCCATCAAGTCCTGCTGTATACTAGAGACTCCACACAAAGCTGAGACCGAATGAGCTGCTGCAAACTCATCTGAACTGTATGTTGATTTACAAGATCACAACATGTGACAGGGGTTGGTTACTGATTGAACAGACACACATTTAATCACTAAACATAAACTGGTTGTGTAGTTTTTGGGGACTGGGAAGAAAGAAAGTCCTTTTCACAGAGCCTAAATGTTTTCTTTTGGTTTTTTTGGGCATTTTTGCTTTTTATAGACAGTGTAAGTCGTGACAGACAGGAAACATGGGGAAAGAGAGCAGGGGAATGACGTCCAGTAAGAGTATGGCTGGCTGGGAACAGAGCCAGAGATTCACTGCTGACGACATTTGCGCCCATGTGCTGTACGCTCCAACAACTCTGCCAACAAATCGGGCATCCCAGTGCCCACATTGGAAAGTAACTTTTTGTGTTGACAAACTGACATAGGATTTTAAAGTTTGAAAAACTGAATGTATAACTTTAAGTTTTAAACGTGTTAATAATGTGAGAACCTGGCATCAGCTGTGACTCTACAACATATTCCCACACACACCCTCGAAGTGGGAGGTTAAACAATGTAGATTTGGTGATAATGATGAAAAACAAGCAGCGTATCACTAACAGGATCATAACACGTGTATCAAAGACTCACAAGGCTCTGGAGATGCAGCTGGTGAGAGCGCCCAGGCTGATGTTTTGAGTGAAGGATGGGGGGTCATCGTCTGGTCTGCTCTGTGTGGAGGGTCTGCAGGAAAGCCTGGGCAGCTGCAGGGGGCCTGAGAAGAGCCTCTTCACGGCACATTTGCCAGCGTCATGGAGAAGCTCAATGTAGCAGGGCTGCTCCAAGGAGTCCCACTGCCTCTGGTTGGCAGACGAAACACAGACGAGAATGTGACAGATGAGCAGTTAATATGAAATAACAGTAGCTTTATGTGGCCACATTGATTATACTACTATGAGGCTAATCATTAAACTAGACAAGGAAGACTGTGATTGCATGAAAATATAAAACCAAGATGCTAAACAGTGCATTATTGACTACGTTCAGTGAATAGAGATTTGGCTCGTACTGTACGCATGAAAGAAGAGATTTTTTCAGGAAGTGGAAACTCTACTTGGTCACCTGTGACAGAGTTTATTCCAAGATGTCACCCTCATTCACCCTCTCTCTTCATTTGCTTCACATTGGCCATATCAAGTGTCAGCTCATCTTCTTCATGGAAATGAAGATGATACACAGATACTGTTGAACCTCACACTCTCCGGCGGCGTTAACGACATTTATTACTCTACGTCACAACATTTTGCGGCCAGATAACATTAAAGTGAAACGCTACATTTCACCATGATTCAAAAGAACTTGGCACTCGGTCAACTAATGTGCAGCTTGGATAGTATTTTCAGATATGATTTATATATTTGATGCACATATAGAGCTGAGATGCTTTAACTGCTTCATCTATTTAGTTAAAAGTTCATTGGCACTTTAATAGATTTGTATGGCTTACAGGAATTAATAACAACTTGCATCTTAAGGACATAAAAAGCACATGACAGCAGTGCAACTATATAGATTTCGCATTCAATAATAATATGGGATTGTAAATAGATCAAAATGACAGATGCAGATTCTAAAAAGAAAGCAACTACTGCATGTAAATCAAGCTTGGTCTGTGCTAAACTTGTTGAGGTGGCTGGAAGGGGAAAAAAAACTTTCTGAGATCTAAAGGTAAGCCGCAGACAGGGTCGTTGTTGTGATGTTGCCGAAAATGTGACGAGCCTTGCAAAAGCTGACTTGGATATTATTTTTGGAAGGTTTATCTGATTGTAGGTCCTGAGACCCACACACTATCACCTTGGACACAATAGACGGCTCTTACAGGGAGCCAGTGTTTGGGACTAAGCTCTCAGGGCATCTCTCTTTCAGCGTCAGTGTTGATGGGAAACAGTTAAGAGTCCTTGTTTTCTGCTGCATCCCGTGACCCTATCTCTCCATCTGCTTGGGAGTTTCACCTTTTCATAAGCACTAGTCAACACACCGTCAAATTTTGTCGTTGGCCACTTCTGATCAAGACCAAGAGCTGTGTTATTCTGCTGTATCATTAATTTATCAAGTGACTTTTATGAGAAAACGCACTGACTTTGTCTCATCATTAGCTGATTCATCCTCTGTATCATTATTGCTTATTCAAACATACAAGCCTCCATTAATGTTCTCCACAGCTGTTTATAATAATAAAAAGCAGAGACCAACACATGACAGCATAAATACAAAATCCAAATCACACAAATAACTTGACATTTTGTTTACAGTGTGAAAGCTAATGTAAATCCGCCAACCTCTTTTTGAACACAGAAATGAGAGAAAATAAACAATAAACATCCCAGGCCACAAATGACCGACATATGTGAGTATTTCTTAAATATTAATGAATTACCCTTACCTCGGTGAAGTTAAAAAATTTTGATGAGTTATTTCTCCTCATACTTTCAGCTACTGTATCGTGAGCACAAGACAACTGGGAAGGAAATGCCAAAGAGGAGGACACAGGAACCACATTTAGGATCAGATATGCAGTAGTCTGTGGAACCAATACTTCCTTAGGCTGTCACTCAGTAAATAACTGTTTCCCCGCCTCTTCGGGGCCCTCAGCCGTCATTAGGACAGTGATAAGCAGCTAACTTTACTTGCACCGTTTACAGTCTGCGTCTTAACTTTCTACTGGCAAATTTTAAACTGTAACTTGATTACACCTAAAAGCAACAAATGCTTTAGGAAATGGCAAGAATTAGCCTACAAACCAGAAACAAGAACGTATATGGAGCCTACGGATGTTAGATTGAGGCGGCGGAGCTGCCTGCATGACAGGTCATTATTCATGTGTGTCTATCTGACTGTGGAATCTGTGAACCTTCTGGTTCGTCTGGCCAGACTCTGCTTTTGATCCAGATGCTGCCCACAGTCTCTCCATGAAACTCTTCTACAACACAGCTTTGGATTTTTCACTCAATTTGATTTTTGTGTTAAACATTCAGTAAAATCCTGAGGAGATACTGCGAATTTTAATGAACTTCCACTATTTTCATGCACACACAGATCCACTAAGGTTTATAAACGAAATACAAAATGCAAAGTGTAACATCTATTTCACATACTTTGCGTCTTTAGTATTTGAATGCCATGTTCAGTAGAGTGAACATTAAATCCATTAAGGATGGTCTGGGAGACTATAGTGGATTCAGAATAAAGGAATCAGGTAAAAATTAAGTCAAAATAACCATTTCAAGACAGTAGTATGACATGATTAAAAGTGTTTTCTCTAACCTCAGTGCATATGTAAATCACAGTTTGTTTCTTTTACCACAGAAGCCGGAGGGAGTTAAATATGATTTATGATATGGTGCCATCTAAAGGACAGAGAGGGTACTGTCTTTGACCAGTTTTTACAAAGGGCCCTTCAAATAGTGCAAATACAAAAATGCTATCATTGAGTCAAATGCTTAGAAAAAACATTTATGGTTTTATGGTTTCGGTAGAAAACATTTCAATGATGACACATTTTTTTTGGAAAGTAAATTGTATTGATATTTTGTGAATCATGAAGTGAGGTGATCAAATTTGTAACTCTGTAGAGACAGACTGCAAAATCACACATTTAAAAAAACTGTTTGATGACATTCCTCAGTGTTCCTTGTTTAGTGGCCACACCTGGAGCAGAGCTAGCACGGTGACATGCGCAGAGTTGCTCCTTCACTCGTTGTGGCACTTATTTTTGTAGTTCTTCTGGTTCCCCCCACAGGCCGGAATCTTGGGGCCCTAAAACAAATGATGAGCTGGTTAGGGGTCCAAGCTGAAGCCTAAGCAATTAAAAGTCAGAGGTGTAGAACATAGAATCAATGAAATAGATTTGGTTGATATAAACCTCACCTTGTACATGCTGCAGACCAGACTGAAGAGAGAGTTCATGGCTTTTTGCTGCAGGTCATCTGTGTGCACCTGCAAATTTAAAAAATCTGTATTCCAAAGGTTGGCATAACAATGAATGTAATTATAAACAAGTCAAAGCTGCTATAACACCTACAAAATTAGCTGGGGTCATTATGCGTCAGCTTTATAAGAAAAATAACCACCAAGTTTCCTAGATATAAATATTGAAACAGAACTACCTGGCTGTCAGAGACAACTTGAGGTCAAATTGCTGCTACATGGTTTTCAGCTGTCTCTTGTCACAATAGCTGTATTTAATAGTACGTAAGGGAAACAGCCTTAAAACCCTGTAAAGTGGCTAACACAGAAACTACTAAGGCTGAGAGAAAACTGTGACATTTCAGCAAAACTTTATTCCCTAGTGCAACCGTGAACCCATGTTTGACTGACTGTTACCAAAAATCACATGACAAATATTCAGAGACTATTTGGCTGAATTGGGCTGAACTGCAGGCTGTGTTTGCACAGTGCGGATAGGAGAAAGGTACGGAAACAAAAACAAATTCAAGTAGGACAATATCCATAGCATGTAGAGCTATCCTTTTTTTCTAATACTGGTAGCACATGTGGGCACTTGGAAAAATGCTGTGCACACCAATTCTGTTTTTACAGTTTTTGTAAAATAAATAATCATAGAAATTCTACTTTTTTCCTGTTTCTATGACTAACGGCTTGAAGACATTTTTGAGCTCTCTCTACTTCTAGCCATGTTTGCCCTGTTTCCATAGAAAGCACAAACACCAAGAAACTACACTGGTTCAGAGAATCAACATAAACTAAATATTCACATTTGTTTTTGCCATGAATTAAGCAAATTGATTTAATTTTGGACTTAATTTGCTTAATTCACAATTCCCTCATTCTTTCAGCTTTATTGTATTGTTCAGTTGTGGACACAACATTTGGTTTTTCATTTCAGTTCTGATACACTTTGATACTTTGATGCTGCTTTTAATCTTCTATTCAAACTTTATTTTGACAAAGTAAGATATAAGGCTTTTAATCCCCACAGTGACCAGTCCATGGTGCTTGATGATCTTTCTTCTTTTCTCGTGGAATTGCTTTTGAGTGACCTCTACTTTCAAATTGTTGTCATGGTACTTTGTGTCATGTTGGCTGGCAGAGTGACAGCAGCATGTTGTATCAAGCTGTAGCTTTGCATGTGCCACTCATGGCTCTTTTCAGGTACAGGTTTGGGCTTTAGGGGTTAATTAGGTGTCACAGAGATAACGAAGTCATATCACTGGAAATGTAACATCAATTGTTTCAAAGAAGAAACTACAAATGATAAAAAGGTGTTTTCCAGTTTTTAGCTCATTATATTTTCCCACAGAATGCCACACAGTTCATACGAGGTGCTGCTATTTGCACTGAAGCCTTACCCCATTAATGGTCACCCAGGGCACATATTCGTGTGGAGGGTTCAAGGCTTCAGTCTTCAAGGCATTCTGATGCATCAGCTTGTTTCCTACATCCCCCTTCACACAGCTCATGACGCTGTCCCACCTTAACTGAGGGCTGTAGATTTGAGCGCACTGCAAACAATAGTGGTGGAAAATAAACACACATCATCTTCATCAGTGAAATTTTGTCGTGGAAATGACAAGTGATCGAAAATATACACACGTAAACATGCACAATAAGTATTCTTACACTCTGGGCTGATTTGATGACATCAGTGGAGGATTCCATACAGAAGATGATTGGGAAAGCCATTTCAGTCATGTTCAGCAAACAAGTCTGAGATGAGAAGTACAACAATCAATTAGTGTCAATAGTGTAAAACTACTACATTAAGCTGCTAACTCTATTCACATATCGCATACATACAGATGAAGATATAATATCCAGTATATAAAGTATATTAAATCTGAAGACCAATCATTTCCATGTAATATAATGACTTTCTAGCACAGTGCTTTCACAACATCCAGCTATGAAGATTTCACAGTGCATTCTCTGAAAGGCCACTAGTATTTCTTTTACCAAACTAAGGCAGGCTACAAAGATCCAAGCTGTAGTGACATTATTATCCAGTAGTTTCACCACATTGTGTGTTTGTGACTTTAACATTACCTCAATCATGTTGCCCAGACATTCCTCTTCTCCATGCTGGCACTCAAAAACATACTTCTGTCCAATTAATTTCTCCTGGGATTGGGTAAATGCAACAGGTTAATAAGTTTAAAAGAATAAAAAATGCAATTTCTCAATCAAGATCATGACAGTCCTGATCTGATTATTTCCCCTTATACCAGTAAAAGGACATTCACTCTTGGACAGTGTTAATTTGGCTGTTTTGTGGTTTAACATGAGCTTTCTTTCTTAAACTATTTTTTGATAAAATACACAATAACATTTCTTTTTGAGCCAACATTGCCACCTACTCCAACATTCATAGTAGAATTACGATCCCAGTGCATACTTAAGATGCGTGGTTCACTGCTTACCTGTGCATTACCGTAGGGCACCAGAGTCACAGACATAATGTCCTTGAGCAAGAGCCAGGTGGGGAAGAGCATCTCAGTGAGGAAAAGTCGGCAGCCAGGACACAGACTCTCATAGTAAAGCCCCACCTGGACTGAATCATCTGTCTGACGAGACTTGGTGAAGTTAGACTGAAGGCAGTGCTTCAAAACCTACAGAAGGGGGAAGAGCAGAGAGGTCAACTTGGATCGTGTAGCAGTGTCTTTAAGTTCTGCAGGCCACCCTGTACAGATGACTTCAAAATAAAACCAAGGCAGTGTGGGAGAGTCTAAATCTACATGGAGAGCTGGGGAAGGATTTCTTTTCAGGTCTACATTATGAGAGCTCAAGGTCAGGGGTGAAAGTTTTAAAAATACTTTCTGTAATTCATGTTAGCAAAGTGTGAAAATAATGGTTATAGGCCTTGCTGGTAGTGATTAAATCCACTTTGGTGTAAAATACTATCGAAAAATCTGTTCAAAATGTGCAGGAGTAACCACAACAAAATCTCTTAGATTTTTCATGCTGTTCAGGACATCATTAAGGCTGGTTTAGACTTATTTTGAAAATACTGTCCTTCTGTTTTCAATCAATGCATAACTTAAATAATCTCTCTTCCAAAGCCAAAGAGAATATCTAGTACACAGACTGTAGATGTAGGCCAACTTTAAGGCAGAACAGACTCACACCTCTGTCTTTTTGTTATTGGACTATACCTATAGGTAGGCTGGGGTTTGTATGTGTGAAAAAAAGGATAAAAAGGACGGTTCAAACAGTCTTGCATGTATTTTTGGGGCATTTAGAACACCATGCACTCAAATTAATGAGTAAAACAACGTTTACAGTTATTCGCTGCACTGTTTTCCATGTTTCAGCAGGTTGCTCTAGCATGAAATGACTACCCACGCTTTGTATTTTGTATTAGGTCACTGTACGCCAGGTTGAACTAGTTGGTTAGACGACTAGCTAGTAAGTTAGGGGACTAAAAGAACGCTAAACTGGGAAAGGCAGTACAACTACTATTCTGCCCACTTTTCCGGTAAAATGAATGATTTATAATTCGAGTCCAGTTAACAAAATAAACAAAAACAAACAAACAACGACACCTAGCGAAATACACCTTCTAGTTGCATATATTTTGGGTTTGTAACACTGTTCTCTAAAAGTTAGCTAACGTTACCCGACGTTGAAGCTAACGCTATTTCAGTTTAGCTATTACTATTTAATACGCAGCAACACTTTCAAGTAGAGCCATTGTTGAATGACACCACTGAGTTTAGTGTGAAGAAAAAGTTTCCGTGTTCTTCCGTGGACACCCCGGAGAGAGTGTCTCTTTTAACAGGAGAAGTTGTGTGAAGTTTAAGCTAGCTATGTCAGCTAACCGACACCACGGCTTTATGGTAATTTGTGTTGCTATGGTTTCCAGCAGTTTGTTGCAGACAGGACGCTAATTTAAAAGTGAATTTAACGCTGTCAGCACCGGAACTGATTATCTCTGGGGGTTCCTGGTGACTTTAACCGTCACCAGGCATTCAAAAACGAGCATTTTTACATGTCTTAGTTTAAGTTAGTGTCTAAAACCCTCCTAATAATCTTACCCCGCATTCAATAGCCGATTCCAGAGATGAACACCACTTTGATGGAGGATAGCAGCACGAAGAAGACAGAGAGCAGCCGCCGTACTGACTGTTCAGCCACACTGTCAGAATAAGCAGAAGAAGAGCCTTCATGTTCTCAGTGTTTAGTTTGTCACTTAGAAAATAAAACTTTGCTCTGACCTACAAACTACAGCACCGTGCCACTTTAAATAAGGCACCACTGCTTCCTTGTGGAGGCTTCCTCGTTTTTGATTGGCTCTCAGGGCCGCGTCACTTGTATCCAGCAGAGATCCACGCAGAGAACTAGAGGGAGAAACCATTAAAATGATATGAGACAGAGAACTGAAACTTAAAGACAAGTACTAGACGACAGATTATTTAAGAGAAGGAACATGCAATATTTGTTGCTGCATTTTACACGATTTCATGCCAAAGATATACGGACAAAAAATTAAAGCATCGCTAAATATGACATGACCTATTAAATTTATGGCACACAACACATTCAGTTTTTAGCATCTCATTAATTTTCTTCATTACATTTTACAAATTGTATTTTTTTCTGTCCACATTTTTTTGAACCCCATTCTTGATGCTTTTGCAATTCTGTTAAGCTGATGTTTATGCCATTAAGCATATTCTATACAAAGAAGGAGACCTGGCAGCTGCTGTGGAGAGTAGATTGCACAGATAAGAGTCAAATCATCATGAGATTTGCATGGAAGTTTGTGCAAGTTTTCACATCCTGTAGTTCATTTATTTTGCAATAATTTAGTTACAAGCAACACAACAATTTCACAAATCAGTGCAGCTGGAAAAGCTTTAATCATGAGTATCACGGAGGATGAAAACGTTCTAATTTCACAATATTCAATAATGCATCTGTTATTATTTACAGTGCTCAAAATGATTCCTGATAATATGTATGTTGACTGGATTATTCTACAATAAATAAGCATCAGTGAGAGTTAAATTGAGTTTGGTGTGTTACAACTAAACTCCTTGCATGGCCTTTAAGAACTGGTTGATCAAGCATAAAGAAGGATGAGGAAATAAAAAAATGTTTCTTTGAGCTGCAGCCCAGTCATCGGTTTACCCTGTTTGCTGTTCTTCTTGTTTTGTCAGATAAGCGTCTATAAATGACTTAGTTGCAACGCCTGGTTAATTATAAAACAATTATATGCGTCAGCTCAGTTCCTCAGTCCAGAGGTCTTGAACTAGAAGGGTCATGAGAACCACACATGTTGAAAACATTTACAAACCCTTGAACGCTATATAAAGATTTACCTGGTGATTCTCACATGATGTTTCCCTCTAAAACGAAGGCAGCGATAATGAAGCAGACAGGACAGAACACGATTCACTCAGCTTCCCGTCTTCTCCCTTGGGTGTCAGTTTTGAGTGTATTAGTCAAAACTAAAGCACCATGCTGTGTCAAAAGTCTGTCTTTTTTTTCGTTGTTCATATTTTTGTGTCCAGGACGTACAGTATAATCAAGGCTACTAGTACATCTGAGTTCCTTTGCCATACATAAACGTTATTTATACTTTGTGACAGAGTGTAAGATCACAAAACACATACTTTCTTACCCTACATTGGATGTGAACCATATTTTGCGGATCTGACAGCATTCGGAGAAAGTTAAAAATATACTAAACTTCTGAGGCCCCAAACCCATCAGCAGGTTTAAAACACGTTATTTTAAAAAGAAAATAAAGTTCTAACATTTATCAGGCCAGGAAACTGTAACAATACAATCAGATGGAATAGTCAGATATTCCACTTTGGGATTGTTCTTGAATGTAACATTTGCAAAGTCCAGTTTCATAGGGAAAATAGTCAAATTTAAGCTTAAAATTGTCATCAAAATCACTTACAGTGATGGAAAAAATTATTAGACCACCCCTGTTATCTTCAACTTTTTGTTCATTTTAATGCCTGGTACAACTAAAGGTACATTTGTTTGGACAAATATAACGATAACAACAAAAATAGCTCATAAGAGTTTAATTTGAATTCGAAGCTGATATCTAGATGTTTTCCATGGTTTTCTTGATAATAACCAAAATCACTTAAATTCTTCCATCAATAGCTATGGCATTGTACTGCCAAAAACAGTGTTTTTAGGCATTCCATGTTTTCTTTTCTGTCTGTTTTAGTCACATGATACACAGGAGTTTGTCCTTGATTGCATAACCATTGTTTCTGATGACTGCAGCCATGCATCTTGGCTGCTCTCCACCAGCTTCTGACATTGTTCTGCTGTCACAGCAGCCCATTCCTGTTGTATAAATTCAAATAAATTTGCTTTGTTTTTGGGCTTGTGGTTCTCCATTTTGCGTTTGATGATTTTCCACAGGTTTTCAATTGGATTTAAATCTGGTGATTGAGCAGGCCAAGGCATGGTTCTAATGTTCTGGTTCTCCATCCAGGGTTTAACTGAGCTTGCCATGTGGCAAGGGGCATTGTCTTGTTGGAAAATCCAGTCACTGGAGGCAGGAAAGAGTTTTCCTGCTGATGGAAGAAGACTGGTTTCAAGAGTAGCCCTGTACATGACCTGGTTCATTTGCCCTGTTCCACCCAAACTGAAACAACTCCAGATGGTCACTGATCCACCCCCGTGTTTTACTGTAGGGGCAAGACAGTCAAATATCAGCACGTCAAATAGAACATGAAGTATTATGTAATCAGCTACATTTTTTGTCGTGCTCATTATATTCTTCAGGTAATATACCTTTAGTGGCACCAGGCATTAAAATTAACAAGAAATTGAAGAAAACAAGGGTGGTCTAATCATTTTTGCATGATTTTATGCTACATGATTCATTTGAAAATTTGCTAAAATAAATAGTATATGCTGACCAAATTCTATGAAAAATAAGAAATTCTGTGCTCCTTGTGGTGACCTTGAAGCCAGTACAACCAAGAGTCAAATGATCAAAATTCTGGGCCTTTTTCCTAAATTGTGTTGAACTGCAGGCAGTGTTTACACTAAGCAGGGAGGAGACAAGCATGGAAACAAAATAAAAATATAAGCAGGAAAATATCTCTGGTATGTAGAGTCACATTTTTCTGTGTATTGGTAACAGCTGTGGGCACTTGGAAAGATGTTTGTAAAATAAATACAGAAATTCAACTGTAGTTTTTGTTATTTTTTCAGGCTTTATAGCTTTGTTCTAATGCACAAAAGTAATTTTTGAGTTCCCTCTACTTCTAGTCATGATTTCTAATCATGAGCTTTGGTCCTTTGTCTGCTAAGTGGAAGTTTTTCTTGGAAACTTGAGAGTAGTGCATAATTCAGAGCTAACCTTTGAACTACAGATAGAAAAAGCTGTGGAGTCCTGCTTCTTTCAGTTGAGAAACATCCTCAGAATTAAACTGTGCTCTCACTCTGACCTGTATTAAGTCAATTATTTTCTCCAGACTTGACTACTGTACCTCCTTTCATTCTAACACAAATCTGTCTTCAGACTAGTTCAGAAGCAACTTGACTTCTAACGGACGACATTACATCATTCTGCGTGTCAAGGTGTGACTCTACAGCAAAAATGTTGACCGATTTAAGGCAGCTCTAAAGGCGATCATGCTGTTGTCATCAAAACCCCTCAGTTTTGGAAAATCCTGCATGAGAAGATGATGCTTACATAATCCGTGACATCTTCTATATCACTTCATAAAACTTGCTTTCATATGATGCATCTCTTTATGGCTTGTTAAGCATTTTATTGCTCTGTCCTCCCTCTCCCCACGTCTGTCTGCAGGTATTTCTGGATCTGTTAAATGTTGATGATGTGTTGTTTGTTGTCGAGGCAGATGACCGTCCTCTCTGAGCCTCGCTCTGCTGGAGGTCTCTTCATGTCAAAATGAAGTTTTGTTTCCTCTCCACTTTGAACAAAATGTTTGCTCACAGGGAATCTTTAGAATTGTTTGGCTTTTCATGTCAGGTCTTGTAGCTTTTGTAGGTGATTTGTCATGCTTCTTCATCTTATTATTGAAATTAGCCTGATCCATTTGTATTTTATATCTTCTTTAAAGGTTTTAAACCTAATATTTAAACTCTTCTGGTAAATTCACATGGCAAATATCAGTGCAGAGTGAAGATTCAAACTTGCAACACCAATCTTAGCACTCTAGCTTAATGGATACGGTTTAAAATTGGTATTGTCTTATTGCTTTAACTTTGTTTTGTTGCCTTTGTAAATCTAGTTTTTACAAGCGTCAAATAAACTTAGAATTCTTATCTTTGGCATTATCTTTCAAGGGAAATAAAAATCCTAGTTACACAACAAGTATTTTCTGTCTAAGAAGAGGTTCCTAGCGAAACTTGTTAATAGGAACGAAGAAATGCTTTCTCTTAAAATTCTTTGTAAGCAAGCAAAGGGTTACGGGAATATGTAGTGTTTCTCATCCAAATGTGCCTCTTTGACGTCAGCTCAGGTTACGTTGGTGGAAGTGATCAGATCCTCCACTTAAGTGACAGTAAAAATACAGTAATGTAAAACTCCTCCGTTACAAGTCAAAGTGCTGCATTAAAATAACGTACTTGAGTAAAAGTAAATCAGTTTCAGCAGCCACATGTCAATGAAGTATTTAAGTAAACATACCAGTTTGGTTGCTTTCACTGATGTATTATTATCTATGACATCTTTAGATTATTGAAGCTGAAAGTACTATATTTTCAGCTGAAATGCAGTGGAGTGGAATTACAAAGGAACATGAAATGGAAAAACTTGAGTAAAACCGTTAAAAGTTTGGAGTCACTTAGAAATGTCCTTATTTTTGAAAGAAAAGCATTTTTTTTCAATGAAGATAACATTAATCACAAATCCAGTCTAGACATTGTTAATGTGGTAAATGACTATTCTAGCTGGAAACAGCTGATGTTTAATGGAATATCTACATAGAGGTACAGAGGAACATTTCCAGCAACCATCACTCCTGTGTTCTAATGCTACATTGTGTTAGCTAATGGTGTTGAAAGGCTAATTGATGATTAGAAAACCCTTGTGCAGTTATGTTAGCACATGAATAAAAGTGTGAGTTTTCATGGAAAACATGAAATTATCTGAGTGACCCCAAACTTTTGAACGGTAGTGTACCTCAAAACTGTAGCACTTGAGTAAATGTAGTAAGTTTCAAAAACTGAGCCAAGCAAACATCTAAAATGTATTTCATTCCTTGTAGAACTTGATGACTGGTGGTTTGTTTTGCTGATGCAGTTTGTGTTGTGTGTCTACTCCATCATCACTATGCATGATAGAAACAAAAGCCTTCCTATAGGGATCAAGAACTCTACAGGTTACCTTTAATTTGCAAGAACTAATCCTCAAAACACATTTGAGAATCTCAATGTAAAAAACTGATTTTGACACATTACTATATGGCTAACTTTTAAGTGTGCTTCACTTTTTGCTGCTATAATGGAAAAAACATCTTGAAGTGAGCGCAAAGTGCAAGTGAGCATAACTGAAAGTGTGACACGGTAATGATTAGTTCATCACATGCAACAGGACAAAACAAAACCAGAGCAGCACACGTCATTTCATTTTACTATTTTATTTTACTATCTTTTATTGTCTTTTAAAATCATTGCATCAGCCTAAAGAAAGAACCGTACAGATCAAAGAGTACCTGTCTGAGGACAAACAACTCTGAAGCAAGCTGTACACGAGAGAGAAAGAAAGAAATGTCGCATCTGAGTTAAGACAGACCAACGGAGGGAGGATAACACAAGAGAAGAAGAAGAAGAACCATCTTTTTGTGTATCAGGGCTGGACACACCACAGCCAGCAGGCCTCCACTGGCTGAAACAACAGTGCTCCCTCTGCGTTCAATTGCACTTTGGTGTAGAGTAGCTTTATCTGACTGCCCCATTCATTTCCATTCACCATTTTTGAAAGAAAGAGAAGACCACATCATTATTAAGTACAATTATTAGCCATAACATCTGTTGCTGCTGCTGCTGAAGCCGGTGACGCACGAGGCAACTTGTTGGGCAACACTGTAGAGCTCTGGGTGTTGCTGTGATTAGTGTAAAATGTGTAGATTTTAATTGCCGCTGCTCTGTAACGTTGCCCATGCCGTTGCAAAGTGAACCACCGGCAACCTGCAGAGTGGAGTCTGGAACATGAACTACTGTACACCAGTGAACAACACTACAACATTCACATGAGATTAATCAAACAGATGGCAACTTTCCACGACAGAAAATGGGAAACGAAAGCGCAGTTGTTAACGTCAGCATATTTTACATGGAAGCGGCGCAGAAGCTGAGACTGTATTGGCTAAATTTTGGTCTTGGAAGTGAGTTAACCAACCAATAGAGCAACTGATTCAGCTTTCCGTTTGAAGCATCTTTTGCCGTGTAGTGCAACAACAAGAGTAGGATGCCTGAATTTCCACGTCTGTTTATGTACTAAAACTGTACTCAAGTATGTTCACCAAGTGGTGTGTTTTTACTGTTATTCACAACATTTACCCATATAAATTCTTTGAGTTTTTACCGGAGATGCACCAAACTGTGCATTAAATAAACAGCAAAAGATTCAACAGGGTCTCAAGTTAGGATTCAGCACAAACAAGGCTCAGTGTGAGGTGAAGTAGTCAGCAGGTAAAGAATGACACAGACCGATGAGTATTTGTGTTATGGACAAATGAATCCTGTTGAACTGTCTCGTTGAGTTATTATTTTGAAAGTGAGGGAGCACTGTTCTCACAAGTAAAAATCAAAACAAAATAAAAGAGAGAGGAACGAACTGAAACAGGAGAAAACAGAACAAGCAGTCATAACATTTTCAAGTTTAAATGACAGAGGAAATAAAGAAATATAAATCAATCTATCACAGCCGCTTTGAGGGACAGGCAGATTGATTCTCAAACGCATATTTACTATTTGGTTAATTACATATTGTAAACATTTGTATTTGTTTTTTTTTTCTGTATGGAGGAAAAAAAAATTCAAGCTAGCTTATTTTTTTCTTTATAGGCTCTGAAAGGTTATCATTAACAGATATAAACAAACAAACAAAAAAAACACTTGGACAAATTTATCAGCTTTTTAAAAAAGCCAAATAAAAAAAAATATACTCAGGCACCATAAAAGATCACTTTGTAATGCCATCATTGTTCCATGTACAAAGATCTGCGTTGAGGAGTGATCATTAACAGCTCAATTGTGTAGCTTTTTCTCTGACAGGTTTTACTTTTACTTGGTCGTTTTGTCTCCCACCTGTGAGTGTAAATCCAGGCGAAAATAAACCCTGCAGCGACCACAGAGATGGACCAAAGTAAGACACGACAGCTTTGTTACAGCGTCAGCGTCCAACACCGTGGCGGACCTCTGCGGCAGCATCAAGTGTATCTTTTGTGGTGCAACTTTAACACTGCCTCTACTCACAAAAACCAGAATCTTCCAAATGACACAACAGATTCTCACGTTTAATAAAAAAAAAAAAAAAAACTCTAATATTTAATAAATGCAAAGCAGCCAAGACTGCATTTAACATATAGACTCAGCTCTGTAAATATTAACACATGTACACGAGCTTGCTTCATCCTCTGAATGCACCTGATAATTATGCTAAATACATTACATGTACGTCAATCAACTGTAGCCACAAAGTTTGTTGGTGATCATGATGAAGCTCACTGCAGCGGATTAGTAAAAATGCTTGCGTTTCAAATAACTGCTCGAGTACAAAGCAGCTGTGAACCAAGTCCAAAGATCATGTTCACATCAAAGCCTCCTTCTGATTTGTTTCAAGCACAATCCAAATCAGAGTTAAATCATCCAAAAATATAGATATCTAAGTATATATTTGAAAATATTTATTCTCTAGTATGTCTCTCATTCTTCAAACCTTAATAGACACCAAATATATGCGGTTCTTTGTAGTCAGTGAAAGATGTGCTTTATGTATTAGGCCGTTTCAAGAAATATCATTTACAGTGTACCAAAGAATGATGAAAAAATATTTAATTCCTTGAATGATCATTTGTCGTATAGAAAAAATGTTTTTTCAAGAAGCTCCAAGATGCATATCTAATACATGAGCAGGATGAAAGCTTTGAGTTTCAGAGTTTCAACTCCAAGTCAAAGCGCAATAAAGTCTTCATCGTCTGCCCTTTTCATGCCCGTCCTACTGAGCGACCAGGTTTCATTGCTACTGGCGTTGCCTCTAGCTATTAAATATCTGTGAATAACACGGCATATATGGCAGATGAAAGTCTGCACTGCAAAAATGTTCATCTTAACAAGTGACGTGGGAAGATAGCACAGTTACACACTTGTGGCTTTTTTTTTTAAGCAAGTGCAAAGTTGAGCAAATTGCTTAAATGGAAGCAGAACCACCTGGTTCATGACCCCAACAGACAAGTTTACTTAATGAACTGAAACTATTTCGCCCCATCAGTGTGCTTTTGTACTGTCTGCACAAATTCCCCTTAAAAATCCCCAACGGGTTTCATTTAATCCATGTGGCATCTAGCCATGCATGTAGTTTCACTTACATGCTCTGAGGTTTTGAGGTATCTGATTTGTGTCACCATCCGAGTACAATGGAATTTGGTTTGTGCTGCTCAATAGTACTCAGTGCGTTTCCTGGTAACTCTGGCTGATACAAAACCTCACTGTGAACACTTTTTTTAGAGAAAATCTGCATGTTTGAATACCCATGGAAACAAATGAAAAAGTGTCCTTCAGTAATCAGATCTTTCAGGAGAACTCCTCATGCTAAGTTGGACAGTTTTGCTGTGCGGACACAAATTGCATAATGAGCCAGCAGCTCTCTTTAAAGTTGGTTTGAAAAAGCACTACAGATTTTCTACAGCCCACATAGTAAAATCAACTCTATAATGAAAACATTGCATTCAGTCAAAAGCATCAGATTTACAAGACAGTTGTTGACTGCAAAACAACAAAAGCATATACTGTACACTGTATACTCCGATATCATAAAGAAGCCGTCAACCACTCCTGATATACCCTATGAGAAACTATCAACTAAAAACACTGAGTGTCACCACTGTCTGTTAGTTTATGGTTGTTGGGCGACACACTAGCTCGAGTGTGCGGAACAGGGGAAAAAAGTGCAGTCGAAAAGTGTTGGTCCGACAAACTGGATAATGGATGCGTCAGCAGTGGTGGATGACTCAACCAGATGTTCACGAAGGAACTAACTTAATACAAAACACTGAGAAATGCTGCATGCATTAACTTGAGAGCTTTTATCAACTGAGCTTCAAACAACTGGTCTGGGCCACGGATGTGTACTGTTCACATTTCTATCTTATCTGAGTTCTATTCAAAAAATACACCAGACAAGCAAACAAATAAACAAAAAATAAAAACACCAAAGAAAGCTAGCTTGGGTGCACAGTGAGAGAGAGAGAGCACCAAGCTACTGTACAGCCCCCACCATAGAAAGAAGGAATATGTAACAACTATAAATGTAACAACAAAGAGGCACAGCTAAAATCTGCCACTCTTATCTATGACATGCTCAGATTTGCTCTAACACACACACACACACAATCACACACACACACACACGCACACACAGTCACACACACAACAAATATGCTCATTTGCCAGATACCCTTTAGTGTGTGTTAAATGGCAAACGTGTGAAGTACGGGGCACAACATGTGGTGGTGGTGGTGGCACCATCTCATGGAGCAGTGCTCCAATGACAATGAGCAGACAACAAGCTCATCACAATGACTCAAGGCACTTCTAATCTTTCTCACTCACGTGTTTTTATAGCCCTCTAATCAGAAGCACCGCTGTCACCTCTAATTTAATTCTTGGGATTGAATTCTTGCCAAGAACTGTGCAAAGTACAGTACAATTGATTCGTCCTTATGAAAAATCAACATGATGTCTTAATTTAAACCGTTTAAGTCGGGGCTCATTAGACGATGGGATTGGTCTGTCTGGAAAAATGTCGCTACCTGAAATTTGTGCCTCAACATTTCTGGAAGAGAAATGACGCTAATAAAAACAGCACTGTGCCTGTTGGAAGCTTGGGTAATTAGATTGAATTTGATATTTACAAATAATAATGACAATAGCTGATTTTTATGACCAGAGACGTAGATGAACGTCTCATTTTGGAAGAAAACTTCAACTTCTATCCCTTGACAACAAGGGACAACAAATAAAGCAAATCCAAAATACCAAATGCACAACCTTTAAAGACAGTACACTTATTTCTTAAACGTTCTATGTTCACTGACTTCTGGCTGTTCTTTATTCTCCTACAAAAAAAGTTGTTTTTGGCATTCTCAGTCTGATATATGTAAGAAATTTGAAAGATTATATTTTTTTTCATCTCAAGAAATCAACTACGTAAATCAAGTTTAAAAGCAGCATCAAATGAGGACTTTTTTTATCGCAACATTTTCATTGACTGCACAATAACTGAATAACCCTGCATCTACACAAGTGCCTCCTGTGCTTTGAAAGTGACATTGAATAGAGGTGGTACAATCTTTACCTCAATCCAAATGAATGTGGAAAAAAAGGAGAATTCACTGCCACAGCACAGAACAGATTGAGGGAACTGATCTTAAAAGTCTGTCTAAATCTCAAACTTTTTACACACACACACACACGACTGTTGTGCATAGTAAGACCACACACCATACTGTATATGCACTACAGAAAGCACAATTTTCAACCACTAGTCCAAGTAAAAAAAAAAGATTTAAAAAAAAAAAAGATAAACAACAACCCAAATGAAGGACTCCATGCATACTGTACTGGATGATCTCTCAGACCACAGAGGCCATGCTAAATGGCAAAAAGACTGATCCTTTTTTTTTCTTCCTTGCTACATGAAAACACATCCTTCATTTGGCTCACATTAAGCGGATACTTTGCATCCTTAAACAGAATCTAAAAGCATAGCAAATATTCAGACAACATAAAGAAACAGCGATGAAACTGTATAAAGTCACATACACTGACTGCATGTGAGTCTGAAATATACTGTACATGAGTTATATTACTGCTTTCTTTTTTTTTTTGTACATCAATGTTCTAAAGCTCTGTGAGTCAAGCTTGTGATGAAATGAACAGTCAAGCGCAAGGGAGAAGAAGTACCGTGAATAAATCCGCATAAAAAATAATAACAATAAACATCTGCAAGGACACTGTACCACGAAAACAGTCTAATCTAAGCAGAGATGAAGCAAATACAGTACCCAAGATACAATAATCACATAGATTAATGCTCTGCAAGTGTCTTTAGCATATAGAAACAAGACACATAGGAGGAGCACTAACAGTGCCTTAAGTCGATGGCTACAGGTGCTACAGTATTAAAGAGGATGAAAAAAGAAGGAGGAAGTTTGAAACAAAGAGACGTCTGATGCAGGAATCGTTCCACAAGTTCCATTTAGATGGAAACCTGAATCATGTGGAACTGCATTTATCAATGTACCTCTCAGTCTGGTGTATTGTGATTAAAACGTGATGCATTATTCACAACTCACCAAATATGTACCATGCATTTGTATCCTGTTATACAGCATTTGCTGTACGTTGTACCTTGTCAGTTCAAAAGGAGACCCACTGAGAGAGAGCAACAAGCCAAAGCAGTTGGAAATAAAGATCATTTCATAAAAAATATACCTATATGTATATATTTTTTAAAGCTGTAGCTTTGTCTATGTCGACAGCCATTCAATCCCTCCTCCTCATCCTTCTTTCAACCTCAACGTGCCCCTTTTATTCTAGCAACACAGGCTTGTGGTCATTCAAAGCTATTACTATGGCACTTATGCAAGCTTTAAACTCAATCTTTTAAAAACCCCTACAACATCAACCTTCCCCCTCATCCCCTTCGGTCTCCAGTGACTAAACCCCCCTCTGGGCCACCGTTTCTCAGCCGCCGTTAGGTGTGAAGCGAGCAGCCTGGTTCAGCCAAGCCAGTCCTTTCAGCGGATGACAGCTCAGGCTTTTGTCTATGGAGAGTTTGCAGGCAGTCTGGGGATGACAGATCGGGCCTTTGTCTGTGGACATTTATCTTGTGTTCAAGGCAAAAAACAAAAGTGCCTCCTGTAAATTTTCCCATCATCCCACCATCTGGTCTCGCCACTTCTTCCCCACAATCTTGAAAAAAATATTTTTGTGTGCTTATTTTGTCCTCCTTTAACACATTTAGTCATCTTTTTTCTCCGTATCAAATGTATTTTCTTGTGTATTTCTCACACTTTTGTTTCCATAACTGACACTGTACAGTCATGGCTGGCTAATGCAACTCTCATCAAGTTTAAACTCACTGCATCGACCAGGCTAACTGTACAGTGCCTCGTTATCAGTAGTAGTGTGCTTATTATGAAGCCATGCTGTTAGCAAGGAGTGCTCTTTGTTGGAACTGGGTCAGTGTAGGAAATCAGCACCAGCCTCCAGCCAAAAACACATGAATTTCTTGAGTCTATTTTATCTGCCACTTTAAACACACGAGCAAGCATTGTCCAGGGGATTATCTTTTCCTAATGCATATGAGTGAAAGTTTAGTTTTCCCACCCTGGATGGCGTCCTACACTGCTGGTGGATTCATCTGGGGTGCTGGTGCTGGTTCTGAGAGCGGGCCAAGACTGGGTAGGCCAGATTTACATTCAGCTGGTCGTTGTGTTGGACCAAGGAGACATTTTTGTAGTGGAGCACCAGGTCTTTGAGGGACGAGTACAGATTGTAGGGCTCAGCGAATCCGTAACCTGTGACCGTCTTGTAGATGACGCAGTGCTTGGCGTCGCCCTCCACACTGAAAAAGAAAGGACAGAAATCATGGTTGCAGAAGCTCTGAAAATGTTGTCATTATTTAATGTGCAGACACCCGCACTGTCTACTTCAACTACTGATTTCCTACATATCCCAGAACAAAAACTGACAGTGCGACTGGTTGATTGTTTGGAGAGAGAACACTAGTTGATCCCTGTAGTCAGTGCAAAAATCGGCCTCTTTGCTCCCCTGTTAAACTTTGGTTTGTGTAAAAATGAAATAAGCAAGGCGTAATATTTTAATAAGTCATCTTTAAGGGTGCTGCTAGGTGTATTTTGTCACCTTCAGCTGGACCTTGACTGGGTGTTTTTCCCCCATTTCTAGTCAGTATGCAAAACTGAGATACTGGATATTGCATTTTATTTGCTGTACAGACAAGAGAGTCTGTAGAGCACCAATCAGTAGGGATGTCCGATATTGGCTTTTTTGCCAATAACCAATGTGTCGATATTGTCCAACTCTCAATTTCCAATTCCGATATCAACCGATACCGATATATATGTTTGCTTGGAAATAATTCCAAACCACAGACACATTCTTAGTCAGGCACAGCAAGTTTGCTACTGCAGCCTCACTTGTTTACACGTTTCACGACGCAGTTCGATGATGTTGTCATTTACGCGTCGGTAAATGCCGGCGAAATCCAGGCATTATTTTATCATGTCTTTACCATATCTGTCATGATATGCAAAAAAAACCCCGATAATGATATTGACCGATATTACATTTTTATGCCAATATCGGGCCAGTAGTGTATGTTTTCTCGTTTTCCCTAAATTTTTTCAAGTTTAAAAAAAAAAATCCCCTTTATCACAATGCAAGCTCAGAGGTCTTTTCCACACACACACACACAATTACACACACACACATGCGTTCCTACCAATAAGCATAAAGATCCATTGTTAAAAAAAAAAAAAAAAAAATCATGTAAAGAGCTAATATTTTCCATAGTCTTTTAAAAGCTTGTCTATGTGAATAAAAAAATAGAATACTCTAAATCACCAATGTAACTTTTTTGCTGGATGTTTTTTTACCTTAAAAAGAGCAAAAACACAAACTTACACTACAGAACAGGCGTAGGAGCCCTTCTGTGATTGGCTCTCACGGATGAGAAAGGTTCCGTCGCATTTGCCTCTCAGCATATTCTCGGCATCGGTGCGTTTGATGTCGCCCACATACCAGGTACACTCATCGTGGTGGGGTGAGCCCTCATCCTCCTCCAGCGAGTAGGAGCTGAAGACACACAAATAATGCAGCAAACACTCAAGATCGTGTCATACCGCGAACAGAACACTGAGCTTAACGACCGCCTCAGTTACTGCTGCAGCATCCAGTCATGACAGAACAAGCTGCTGAGCCATCTCACGTTTTCAAACACTTACTCATCTGCATCGTTCTTTATGCCCAGCCATTCATTGATCTTCTTCTGCCTTGTTCCCTTCTGTGTCAACCATCTGAAAAGTCACATTTAACATTTCAAGATATCATGAGCGAATATGCACAAAGTATGCAAATATGTGCGTATATTTGAAAGGTTTTTGTTGTTCATGCACAGAGGAATGTTTATTTTATTGTCCTTACATCAAATATTGGTCTCTGATCTTGCGAAGCTGCATGACATCCGGCTTGAGGCTGTTCATCTTCTTGTCAATCTCTCTGTTGTCAGAGACCTGTTGCCTGAGGTCCTGCTCCAGCTTCCGCTTGCTGTCGTGGATCTCCTTCACACGAGATTTCAACCGCTCTGAGTTGCTCTGGATCCTGATTTGAGACAATTAGAAATTCATATCTGTAATGTTTTTAAATGACAAAGTGTTCTTCCAACTTAGCAGCTGGGTTTAGTTTTGTGGTTCATTAAAACAATTTGTTCAACTGAAATTGTGCTGTTTGTCAGGCAGAATTAAGGAGGATCACTGAGAATCTCACAATCTTGTATCAACTGCACAGAAACATACTTTTGAATTTCCTTTTCGTTGCCCTCGCGTTGGAATCGCTCCAGAGACTCTCTGCTGTATCGCTCCTGAGTCTCACATTGCTCTTCAAAGATCTTGATGGTTTCATTGAAGGCCTCGATGGCTGTTCGCTTCATCTGCAGCTCCTGTGGAAAACAAAGAAAGAAACAAAGAAAGAGACTGTGACTGTGATGTTTTATAGTATTTATGTCAGTCTAAAGGTGCTGAATAACACACATTATGCCTTCTTTCTGCCTACTTTAAACCTTACACAATATAAATTTAAGTTTAGTCTTCATATTTCCATATTCATCCATTGTTTTCTGGGTAACGGTAAGAATTTTTTTGTTCTTTCATATTGTACTTACGCAGAAAACAGTAAGTTGACGCACTACTGCACAAAGCTATGATGCAATCTGCTGTTTTAATTTTGCATTTTTCATGTATTATTATATTGTTAGACACAACGCCAGTTAATTTACATTCTATCTTTGGCTCTAACCAAATTTCTCCAGTGGAAACATATTCATCAACATCTATTTCACCTTCAGGACACACTGGATGTGTTAATAATTTACATATTTCTTTAGTGTATTCAGTCAGAAGCCATTAAACATCTTTCAAAAGGATTAGGATTCGTAATTCTAACTCATCATCTTGTATGCGTGTGTGTTAATACATCCATGTGTGCGTAGCTCTTACCTGTGAGGTGCGTGTATATTCCTCGTACAGAGAGTCGTACTCGCGGTTCTTCTCCTGGTACTGCTCATGATAGACCTTCAGCTGTTCTCCCACCTCTTCTATGCTGTTCTCCTTCACCAGCTGAGACACACAAAAAGGAGATGAAAACAAAATCCCCACTTCAATGAGTGAAACAGTGAAACACTGTTTGAGCAGATCAAATTTACTGGTGATTGGATTTTCGATGGCATTCATAAAAACATGGAGCCTTTGTCTGCTTTCTAAATGGATGAATTAGATGCTACACAGTCTGTGATGTGGATTTAAAAACTCTTACTGCAATCAACAGATGCCATGTAATATGTGCCATCACCTACCTGTTGGTACTTGGAGATCGGGTACAGGAGCTTGGTGTCCAGCTTGGCGTTGTACTGAGCCAGTGACTCGTGGCGGTAGTGATTGATGAGCTCCACTACAGACAGGAAGGTCAGAGGCTCTGAGAAACCGTACCGCCCATCTCGGTGATAAATCTTGATAAGCTTGTTGTTCCCCCCTTTCCTGCAGGGGGAGACAGGAGCCAAGTGAGCATGGCAGGAAATAACGCATGGTCATACATGTCTAATGTCTGAATCACATATTTCTTTAATCCGGTCGTAAATCTGCAGTAGTGCTGTATGTCAGTACTGCAGATGTTCAGAAAGTAGCCAGTGGGCGTGGCTTTACCTGAGGGTGAGAGTGTACTCGCCCTCCAGTTTGCTCGAGGCATCTCGCACCAGAAAGGTACCGTCTGGAGTGTCTCGCAGTTTCTCATTCACCTCCTCTCTGCAAATATAGCAGTGTATTTATATTATTAACACAAGCGGTGATAATTACATAGCATCATTTCAATAACGAACAAATATTTCTAGTGCCGTTTCATGTATACCTTCAAGCAATCCTAACATTTAGCAAATCTGATGGCTACTACAAACATCAAATGGCAACTTTAAGAATGACATGTTTCGAACCCAATGCTTTAAATGAATTTAAAAAGAATTAATTGCGAGGGAATGCAAAATTCCCTCTGAGAAGTAAGAGTTGATTTTAATTATTTACCTGGAAATTTCTCCCCAGTACCATTCGGCATCATTCAGCAGGCTGCTTGTGTCTGTCATGGCTGATGGTGTCATTTTTGACTTGACTGGCTTTGCTGGGAGAACTGGAAACAGACACAGACACCCATAAAACAACCAAACATCACCATCAAAAATATTTCTACTAATGGAAAAAAATGAACTAACTTACCTGGAGGAGTGAGGTCGTGCTCTGTAGTTCTCTCTATCAGCAGCCTCTCCACCACCAAGACAGGGAACTCCTCATCTGATGACAACCTGCCAATCAATCAACAAACAAGAAAAGCACTCAGAGAGCGCAGCACTCCGCCAAGGCTGCTCAGTCATATGGTTTCCGACGGATAAATCCTGGTAAGTCCACAACAGTCGATTTGTAGTAGGATCGCAATCATGTGATCATCAGCAGGCAGCTAACGTAGCTTTCACTTGTTGTCATAGTTACAGTGACGTTGTGCCGCTATCTTACAATGATACAGAAATCTTTAACAAATCTGTGGATCCAGACTATAAGCGGCATCACTGCCAAAATCTAATCACTTGGTTGGTCCTTGTGTCTTTTCTGACCTTCACTGAAAATTTCATCCAAATCTGTTAATCTGTTGTTGAGTAATGTTGCGCACAGAAAGACAGACAAAAGTTACTCCTTAAAGGAGTTATGAGCTTAAAATTACAATAGCTGCTTGTTTCACACATTTAATAAACTCCAGAATAGGAATCAATCAATATGGGTTTTTAAAAAGACATATAACCAATATTTGGAAACACTATACTTCAAATATATTTTTTTAACAGCATGTGGTAGCAGAGAACCTCATAACTAGGCTTCTTCATCAAAAAGCGTGACTATACCCGAGAATGTAAAATAGAAATATTAGTGATTGAATACAGATGCTCTCTTCTGTTAATGTAGGATCAACTGAGATTGATCAGTTTGTCTCTTGCAGTTACGTTCTCTGTTTTCTGAATTTTTCACTGTTCTATCAGTTTTATTGCCCACTAAGGTCCAGATCTTAAAGCATGATTAATTATTGCTACTTTGTTTCAGGGTCATTCTAACTTCGCAGCTTGCTGCTAGTACAGCCTTAGCTACTTTGAAAGCAGCTAATTTCCTGGTTTGTGCACCAGCTTGTGTTTCTTGTTCAGTTTTTGCAGTTGCTGCTTGAGAGACATTTCTCAGAGCACAGAGTGACGACAGACAGAGAGAGGACGTAGCCCATTCAGTTTATCAATAATCGATCAATAAATATACTGATACCGATAATCGGAAAATGGCAAAATATCGGACACAGATTTGCTACTCTGCATTTGCTAACAGTAGCCTACTGCCTGAAGAATTCACAAATCCAAGCGTCCTGCATCACCATTTCTACTTTACAATATATTCATTTGTTTCACACTATAAGAGAAAAATGAACTTACCAAGGGGCAGAAGGACCTGTCCGAATCAGCAGCGGGCCAAAGATCTTTCCCAAAGTGTGTGTGTCGAGGCCGTTGCTGGCCTGAGCCTGGGTGACCTTGGCCAGGTGTGTGAGGAGGTACTGCAGGGTGAGACGGTGGTGAAGGGGGAAGGCGGTGGAACTCTCAAGGACCGAGCTGACCTCTCTGTCATGGCTACCAGCTACTGCTCCATCTGGAACAGTGATCCAACCATGAAAAGAATCCATATGTAATTATGTTTAGAGAATTATGTGCAATTTTATCAGATTTGGCCGAGTGAGAGGAATCTGAGGAGCGTCTTTGATCCTTAGATCGATTACAATCTCGGGCATTTTTCAAGAGGGTGAAAAGCATGGGGCCAATGTGCGTTTCTGAAATGTAGGTTAAATATATGTATGAAATTAAATCATGGTGTCCTTTGTGTGGAGGTGAATCAGCTGAAGCGTTTCTAACATGCCTCAGGGAGCCTGTCCTCTCCTGACACTTGACTCTATTCTCTCAGTGCTGACATGAGACTGAACTCAATCAGCAGCATACAAGGCTGAGCTCAGTTCTTGTGCACTTCTTTTACTTAAATTACAGTCACTGACGCATTGAAAGGGGCCCTTTCTATGCACCAAATCAACATCAGCAGCATACAGTTCATTTTAGGACTTGTGCTATTCACCAAGAGTGCTCTGCCATTTTCTCTGCACTGTATGAGTTCTCCATCCTAATCGGTCTGTTTTGTTTTGCCTATTTTGCACATAACTACACTACTGAGTCCAAAAACAAGCTAAAAATATTCCCACGTGCACAATATATTTTAAGTATGTCATATGACTGTTGAAAGAGCTACAGCTGTCTAGAGACCTAAGGGATTTAGGATAATAGTGTTTTAAAGGACCATACCTGTGGTTTTGCATGTTTTAGTCCATTAACTGCAAACTGCATTTGCGTCACACTGCTTTAGATCATTTTCCAAAGCACACCATGGGCTTTTAGACTGATGAATGATTTTTTTTCCAAAGTTCATGGCACCACTAGTTTAACTCAATGCAAGAAATGTATGAACATCAACTTCCAGAGACTTGAGACTCTCTTAAGATGCATAATTCACAGCGGATGTAAAATATAAGGGTGTGTTTTGAAAGATGACCAGCAGCAATGTACAGAATCCGTTTGTATCAGCTGAGACATCAGAGTCGTCCATTAACAAACCATTATGGTAAAAAAAAAAAAAAAAAAAAAAAAAAAAGGACACCCTTTCCTCATTAGAAAAATTGCACGTTTAGTCAGTAAAAGGTTCAACTTTAAGCATTTCCACATGAGATTTGACCTACCTGCTGACTGCTGGAGGACCTGCTGCTGCATCACAGCAGTTTGAAGGTGAGGGTAGATGCATGGAGGGATGACAGGTGATGGGAGGTCTCTTAAGTAGTGCAGGACACTCTCAGACAGGTAATCTACATCCCTCTGACCCGTGTCACTCTCTACACCACAAACACATTTAGGGCAAATTTATTACATGGAAAAATGCTCCCAAACTCAAACAAGCAAGCACTGACAAATCTGAATCAGACTGCTGTATATATTTTGTATTAGGTTTGAAATATAATAAAAGGCAGCCTGAGAAACTCTGGGAAGAGAAAGTGAACACTACATTCTCCAAAGAGTAGTTTCTGATCCTGAACTGAATATCTTTGTTGGTCAGACGACACAAGTAACATTTTGCAGACTAAACAACTAATTGAATAACTTAATAATGCAACTAACTACTAGTTGCAGCCTTCAATCTCACACAATTATGACAGATTTACCAGTGATCAAAGTCCTGATTGGGATCTGCTGAAATGTCCAGAGTAGAGGACTACTAATTTTCACTTATTGGGGATATAGAACAGAAATATGACTGAAGAACTGCAGGCAGGCTGAGATAAAAATTCAAATATGTCCACTGAACTCCCTGGAATCCAATTTAGCACGTGATATGAACACAAAAACAGATTAATACGTATATTATGGAAAAACAACTGACAAAATCAAACTCACCAGAGCTCAAGCTGTACACTGGACTGTCTGAACCGGAGGAGCAAACTGTCTGATACAATGATTTACAGTCCAGACCTGAGAAAGACAGAAGGACAAGTGAAGTAAAAGCTTACATTTGGGAACAGAAGAGATTTGTTAAAGTACAAAAAATATAATAGAGTTTGACAAACTAGAAATGAGAAATTGCAGCAGCAGTATTGAACCCACAAAAAACTAATTTCCTATAATAACCCAATAAAATAGGATTGTCACTATGTTTAACTGTAAGTTGGATAATGTCTTATAACTTGTGCGTGATAAAGCACATGACCTGATATTGTTTTGGGAAGTATTAATTTCAAAAAACAAATTTCAGTTTTTATTTTTTAATCAATCAGTTGGGAGGAGGCTGGTCCTTCAAAAGTTCAAAAGCAATATTTATAAGAACAGAGCCAAGAAATGTTCTTATGTTTCCCTTTTGTTTGTCCTTTACTTAGAGGAAAATAGAGATGTATTTAGTCTCTGAAAAACAGAAAATTTAACCTCTAAACTAAAACCCTCTACTGAAAATAGACTAGTCTGTGTAGCTAAAATATCCTGTGAGTTTAATAACAAAGAAAAACCGAAGAAAAAACTACCCTGTAAGGTTTTTCACTCCATTTAACTCCAATGACTGCATTACTCATTTCCCAGACTTTAAAAAATCCTTCAGAAACACTTTGTCTAGACAGTTTGCATCGAGGAGGCAGTTCCTAGAGACAAGTCAGTCTCTCAGGTAGCTGTGAAAACCACACCATGCAGTCAGAGTGTGTATGCACCCAACACTGAGAGGTAATTCAATATTCCTGCGACAACATGTTATTTACATTCAGAGACAGACCTTCTGTCGCCCTTCTAGTACACATCAATATTTAAATATTTGCACCAATAAAAAAAAATTAAAATGTGTGGTTCACTCGTAGATTAGAAGCCAGTATATTGTGTAAGCAACATAACAGAAACGGTTGGTCAGAGTAGCTGCAGAATGCAGCTGACAATATAATATAGTAATTATACCAGCCTTTTTCTAAATAAAAAAGTAACCTCTAAAATATTTAAAAACGTTGCTCCCATAACTTGTCTTAGAGATTTAATAAGAGACAATAACTTCATGAAAAAATGAAAGCTGTGTTTGAGTGCAATCTTTAAAAAAAAAAAGAGAGAGAGAATTTATGGTAAATAAATAAAGCTACTATGCATACAAAAACAGTTTTTAATTACACTATTTACATTTTGTGCTGCTGATGAGCCACATAGCAAGCTCAGGTGAGAGAGCTGCACAGAAAATAAATATTAAAGGTTTCTTGGTGTGTTTATTTAGAAGTGTTGATGTATTATGTGGATTCTTTGTGCACTAATTGCAAAATCTGTAATTCTAAAGTGTACAAAGGAGGACACAGATTAAGTGTTGTATATTGCAAACAATGCGCAAATGTCTATGCCTGCATCATTAAATAAATGATAAACTGGTCAATCCACTGAAAATTTGTCTGCAACTATCTGCAACTAAAAATGCCAAAGTTTATTAGTTTATGCTCCTCCACTGTTATGATTTAATGCTTTTATTTGTCTTAAAAGACAGTAAACAGATTATCTAAACAGCAGTAAGCAATTTGCAGATGTCTTGGGCTTTAAGAAATGTGGATTTTTAAAATAATGTTTGTGAATGAAAGACAGAGAGAAAATAAAAGGGAAGACAGAGGGGAAAAAAAGCCAAAACTGTGAATGGAGCCCCACTGAGCTCTATTTGTTAATAACATGGTGTGAATCAAACCCACTGTGCAGGACTGTCAGTGAGAACAGCTCAGACTTAAATCACACTGAACTTAAATGTAGGAAACGTATAGTCACTAACTCACTAACTAGTGAAGTTACAGACTGACGAAGTGCTGTGAATGTGCACGAAGTCGTGAAAGCACTCGTGCATCTGTTCTTCTTGTCTATACGTCTACACTTGTGCAAATGCTGGCATGAGAATCGGAGACGGTCGCACGCAGACGGAAAGACAGCGAGGCAGACAGGGAGTCCACGAGACAGACGACAGATGAATACGTTGGCTGGGCTTTCGTGGATATACCTCTCTTCTCTATGGCTTGGACCAGGCTGACGAGGGCTGGGGGAGCCGTCTCTGGTGGTGTGAACTGCTCGCTCAGGTCCGGCACCGAAACAGCTGAAACAACAACACAAATCTCGGTTACACTGCTGCACTGACAAGCCCACTGTTAACTAGGAGCAGCTGGAGATATAGAGCGTGTATAATGCTGAGAGTATGTATAAAATCTGTGAGGAGGACAATAAAACGTGATAGAGTTTAGAAGGAGTTTAGTGTCTACTTCAGTATCTATTTCATGAGCATTTTACAAAAGAGCTGGGAGTTGGGTTTTTTTTTGCATTTGCTTGCACGCTGTTGAATAATAATTCACTCTTAACATGAATTAAAACAGAAAGAAAAGTTTGAAATGCATGTAGTTGGTAGTTTCTATCATATACATGATAATAAAACCAGAACAATTTAGTTAACGCACAAAAGTAAGACAGGAGGGTTTATTCAGGAGTGAAAATTAAAAGAAAAAAAACAGACTGCACTGGGCGCGAAAAAAATTGATCTACTTTACTACTCCCCATAGACTAAATCAAACATCTTTTCATTTGGAGCGACAGAGAAAAGGAGAAAGCAAGAGGGGGGAAAAAAACGAGAGATCCCATTTCTCTGCCTCCCCTCCTCCCTTTTTTTTCCCTTTTCTTTTCTCCCCTCTCGCTTTCTCTCCTCCCCTCCACTTCGTCCTGCTCGGTGTTTCGCCTTAGCTCTTTGCGTGAGTGGAGCACAATAAAGGATTTAATCAAAACTCCTGAACAAGCAAAAGCCCTGTGGCAGTGTGCCAGGCCCGGCCCGGCCAGGACAGGCGGGCAGCAGTGCCTCCTATACAAGACCGGGGTTGTGAGCTCGGCCTGTGGGGGGATTGGAGGAGGGGAGTCGGGGGGTGAGGGGTAACACTGGGAGTGGGGAGGGCCTGGCCTGGCTGGGGCTTGGCAGCAGGCTCCTGTTCCTGGCACGACTCGGCTAAACCGCTGCTGATTATTAATTTGGGGAGTTCAGACAAGAAACGCCGCGTCAGCACATTCCGTCAACTCGCTCTCTCCGGTTCTCAGTTTCTATGAAGGTCTCTCGGCCTCTCTCTCTCTCTCTCTCTCTCTCTCTCTCTCCCCCCTCTGCTTTACTCTCTTCCATCCCTGCTCTTTGTGGACTTTCTCTCTTATATTCCTTGTCTTTCTCTGCCTGCTCTTTATGCGTGTTGGCCATTTTGGCTCATAGCATTTGTTCCTACAAGTGTGCAATACAGCTTTTATATCCATGTTAGCACAAAACGAATTCTGTGTCACTGTTTTCCAACTCGTATGAACATTTCCTGATCTCGCTCCCCAGTTGGCAGAAAATAGAAAATAGTTTATCAGCGTTCTTGTTTTCCAATCAGCCACCATTGCGTTTGCCAAACTTTGCTCCGGCACACAAACTGCTTCGGGACAGACTGTGCTCATGACTAAATGAAACAACTGCTGGTGCTGACTGTTGGTAGGAAATAGGATGCAAACAGCAGCCTCAGTGTTTCTGCAACACAAAGGGCTGCGACGACGGGAACTAAGACACGATTTAAGAAATGCAGAAAGTCCTCAAAGCAACACAAGTTTTATTGTCTAAATGTACAAGGTTAAGCTTTTTTCTGTGCTTTTTGTGTCATCGTCCATGCTCGGTTTCCCTATGTTGTCTCACTGAGATGAACATGGGGGCTGAGGCTGGTTTAAGAGGTTTTGCCTGCGAACCTGACATACAAGAGTCACAACTCATGCTGCCACTACAGAGCTGTGTCAGGAAAATACTGATATACATGTTGTTTGTTTATATTTGACTTTTAATGCATTGTAATTTGTCCTGATGTATGACCGTGGAGAAGTAAACACTGGACCAATTACAATTTGGATATCTTTTTTGAGGTGTGGATATAGTGTTTGTTGATTGATTAGAGACGTGTTGCCAGAGTAAATACAAACTGTGTAAGTAAGACTGGACTGTCATAAATACAGATGCCGCAAAATGCAAATGCTATTGCTTTAGAAAGCATTAATTATTCAGCAGAAGTCAGTCTTCATGGAACTCATACGGACCTGAGGGTAGGTGAGCTCGAAGCTATAAAACTGAGAAATAAAATTAAACAGGGAAATAAATACAAATATAGGATAAAAACCACAAATGAATGTATTCCAAACGATTGGGAGGGGAGTGAGAGAAACTGCAAACTTTCATGTGAAGGAGTCTTTTATCTCCTTTCTGCCAAAGCAGCTGAAGCCCTGGAGTCTTCTCTGGGTTTGGGAAAGATATGGAAAAAGAGAGATAAACATCAACATAACAGCAACTGGCTAGTCTCTCAGAAGCACTTCTTTACCAGACTGCACACTGGGAGAAGGGCACATGACTCAACACGACATAACCTGTGGTGCAATTCAGAGCCTTATAAGTCTGCAAGTGATTTTTACCGACAAGATCTCACGACTGCGTGTTCGGCTTCTCTTTAGTGAAGCTTTCACAAAGTCCTAACAGCAAGCAAATCACGAGAATCATCTGTGCTAGTGAAAACACTACAACGCCATGTGTAATGTGCAGTATCTACAAACAAAGCTGAAAACGTAAAGGTCGGACGAACGCTGCAAATCCTGTGTTTGTATGTTTGCACTGAGTCGCTCTCGCTCAGCCCAAGGCAAGCAGCGGACAGTCAAAAGCAGACCGCACGAAGCAAAGCTATGCGAAGCTAAATATTTGCTCGGTATCTTCTCCATCAGTGTGCTTATGTAATGCGTAGCTGGCTCTGCTGCATTCTCCCACTCAGAGCTCAGTGTCAGAAAGTGAAGCTTCTCCAAGTGCAGAGAATTCATTCACAGGATTTCACTGGTCGAATCGAACCTCTGGGATTTTCTCACTGCAGCTCCCGTCACTTTGTGCTGATTTTATGTGAATGTCTTTTTGAAAAGCACTAAAATTAGGGTGTGGCATTCAAGTACCACTACAACAGATTGTGATTTGTTTTGGGGTAAAAACTTTCGTATTTGGAAAAGCACTGTCCAATTTACAATTTGGGCTACTAAGGATAAAATAGATCCTCAATAGTCAGGAGGTACTACTGTAAATTAATGTTTTACTATGCTCATGAGCGAGTAACCTACTGAAAAAAATGAATTCAAAGGTTTTCTACAAGGCACAGCTAAGAAATCCATTAATGTTCCACAAAACACAATAATTGTTCAACAAATTAACCAGAATTTTATAATCTACAAAGTTTTTCCAACTCCATCTCATGGTCTTTGTTGAAAAGTAAATTCAACGTGTTCAGATTAGAATCTCAAACTGCTATTTTCCAAGTCAAGAATGAAATGTGCATTCAGTAGCTAAGAGAAAAACATATTTTGGCAGCACATAAACCTTTTCCATTTCAGTGTAATTAAACATCCCACAGCAGCGTAAAATTACTTTATATTGTCTGCAGAAATATAACCTTGCTGAGTTTGCCAATATCATTAAATGATAGACCCTAAATTAACGCTCCCTTTTGGGTATTAAAGTCTAAATTAAATGTTCTTCTATTTTCAAAGCTATTTTTTCACTGAGTTTTTATAGTTTCATTGTCCTTAAATATTATACAAGGCTAAATTGTAATTAAATTTGCATGACCAACAAGTGAGGATAAAATTTGCCAAACATTTTGAACCACGTCCCTGAATGCGTTTCTTATGTGCGGTGGTGACAAGACCAGTTGGTGTCTGGCTCACGGATGGTGTGTAACAGTGTGTATGTTGCTGGTCAGGTTTCACGGCTACACGTCTTCGCTGCATCCCAGCTATGTAGACGGGCCATGCATCATGACCGAGCACACCGTCCATTCCTCTGTCACAACATACTTCAAAGCCACACGTGTACAAGCGAGTAACCGAGTGATCTCTGCACTGTGCTGGATGTGGTTCTACAGGGCTACAGCAACACTGAGGAGAAACTTTAGTGCAGAGATTGTGCTGTTAAATCTGTAAGAATAGTTTCATTGAGATGTTTACTGTGAAAATACAACATGATGTTGTACAGGGTGTCATCATTTAAGATGTCCATATTGGAGTGACTACATGGTCAGGAGAAATGATGCTTAATAGGATTTATTTTGGACACAAAATGTTTTATTCTACAAATTTCAAATGAAAAATTCTGGGGGATGGTAATTTGATGGTAATAAAATGTAATTTGAAAACGTTTTATGCTACAAATTTCAAATCTACCCTCCTGTTGGCACTTGTTTATGAAATTTTCTAACAAATTCACCTTGCGCATTCACATTTGATTGAGTTTGGGCGTACTTCAATACACAGAACGCCTTTTCTGTTGCAGTAAACGGCATGTCTATTCCTGAAAGCAGAAAAATAAAAATGATTACACTTTTTTGAGCAAAAGGAGCAAACAAATTTTAAACAAATTATTAGGTGATGAAATTATATCAATTTTTTTGGGACATCCTGTATTTAAAGCTACTAAGAGAACAGAAGGATAATTATTCTTCTATCAAAAGCACCCTGAAAAACAAAATGCACAAAAAAGGTTGCAAATAAAGTTTCCATTTTATGCAAAAATAATCCTCATTGTTGCTAGACTGCTTGCTAGTGTGCTTCCTCTTCCATTTAGAGTGGCAATTAACGATTATTTTGGTTTGGTTTGGTAGTTGAGTAATCTATTGATTATTGAAAAGAGTAATCGACTAATCGACTAATTGGCTAAGAATACTTACTTCAATAACTCCAATTTAGCTTGAGGTTTATGTAGTGCTAACTAACAATAAAGACAATTAAAATGCTCGTTGTGTACTTCTGTAATTTATGGGTGTTTGTGTTTCATGTTAACTGCTGCTACAACACTGCAATTTAAGATATTAAACTGTGAATTAAGACAGAGGTTATTAGCAGTAAATTTGGTCGACTTGCAGAGTTAGGTCCTGGACTGTGAGAAGGTACTTCATGCTTTTATATAATTCTGTAAATTTCCCCACTGTGGGAAAGGCTTACCTCATCTTATCTTAATTTGCATTAGGTGCTGTAAATCGCTGACGCTCGCATCAAGCAGCAACTCACATTGGGGAGCTACACAAGGTAAAGCCTTCGTCTCAGAGAAGAATGAATTAGCATGAAAAAAATGCAAAAAATCACCAACTAATGGAGCATTGAATTTGTTTCATTTGGTTTTAGTCAGACACGTTAACTATTCGTTCCAACCCTACTTCTATTTCCACAGTATAAAGGACGTGGTAGTTGTGCAATAAAACAGTTTTTCAAAGTAAAAGTACACATGTCTTTTCACTGGAGAAATTGACCTGCATTTTCTAAAGGTCAATAACAAGAAATACACAAGTTCTAATATCAGTATCATCAACAACAAATGCACGTTTGCAGGTACCTGATTGGAAAACGGTTGCTTTAGTGTCAATGCTATTAGAGTTAAGTTGCTGGCATATTTGCAAATGATCTGTTTAGCTTCTGACTGTATAAAGCAGTGAATTGTCATCTACAGCTGTGCTCTCTGTAGTCTCACAGTAACAAGGTCAGCGTGTTTCAGACGAAGTGTTTGTTTGATCAATGAACATTCTGTAACCCACCGCCAGCTTTCCAAAATGGACAATCTGGCATTTACACCAAATTTATGCAGCGACTGTGTAGATGTGAAAAAGTAGGCTGTTTTTTTGATTTTCCTCCTTTTTTGTGATTCTTTTTCTGTCATGCTTCTTGAGTCATTTTTTTAATATTTACAAAAGTGTATGCATTGTCCAAATTTGAATGACCTTTGTGTCAAAACATCACTTTTTCCACTGGTTTCAGTCGGTTAATAAGTGGTACAAACGAAGCTGCTTCAAGCCTTAAGATAACTTAAGCTTTTATTCATTTTTGTATTTCAATTGGTATTATTTTTAGTTTAAAAAAATCCCCACTGACTGCATTAAATGCTTTTGTAATATCTCGATCATATTTCACTCCTGCATACAGTTAGCAGCTCTGTTTCTGGTTTGCTGAGACCATTAAACCCTCAGTAGGATAATTTCACACTAAAATGAGTTCTCATTTACTGCTCCGGCACCAAAGAAATGCTCCAGAAAATAACATTTTCTATAGCTGTGCAAATTGTAAACTACAGCAGATTACTCCGACCGTCAGCAGAGAAACCAAATACAGCTGGTTCCTATATCTGCAGTTGGATAGGGTGGCCTTGGCTTACACTGTAGCCCTTGTCTCCCTCCCTTTGCAGCTTCTCCATAACTTTCCCATTCTCTTTCTCTACTGTCTCACCCTCCTCCCACCCCTCTCCACTGGCTTCTTTGAAAGTGTTTTCCTGGTAAGGCGCAGGGAGAGCGAGTGGAGGCCTCTCCTTTCTGAGAACTGGCTTCGCTAACATGGTTTATAGCAGCCCAGAGACAGTATCAGACGTGTATGTGAATCAGGGAGGGAGGCTGCAGAAAGGGAGGGAGGATGGGATAGAAGGGGTGGGGGGAGCCGGAGGGTGAGAGAAGGAGGACGAAGGGAGGAGTTTGCAAAAATGCCAAGCCATGGTTCACTTCAGCAGGCAGTTAAAGTGAGGCCAGGGAGAGGAGTGAGAGAAAGGAGGCAAAGAGGGAAAAAAAAACCTCTCTGGGTTTTCAGACTTATTTCTGCTGCAAGTTGAGAAATGTTTTGCACATATCTGGAAACTCAAACAGATTTGTACTCATAATTTATCTTGTAAAGTGTACTATCACTCGAAGCTACTTGCACTACATTGCATTCAGCCGAGTAGAAAATATTGTGTTAAATACGACACAGAATGTATTTTAATATTGAGATTCTACATAAACAAAAACAAAACAAATCCAAGTGCTACACAAAACGTATGTAGATGCATACAAGTACCATCCTACCATCCATATGCCATTTTGCAAAGAAGAGAAGCATTTGCATCTTTTGTCCAACAAGTAATCTCCACTTTGCATTTCACTCACTACCGCTGAAAAACAATGGCACATTTTTACATGTACTTAAGCCCAGTTGCTGTTGACATTCTGCACTAACCCGATTTCTTAGATGCAAATCAGAAACCTGGTATCTTTCACCTGCTAAAAAGATGAAGAAAAGCCAGTTAACAGTCAGACTTCTGATAGAAACAGTCTGAAGATGAAGAAACCAGGTAGTTATGAGCATTTCTGTGAGAAAGACTTTTTCATTTGGGCAGCGATGTGAAGAAAGGAAATATCAATTACAGTTATAGTCAAAATAATTAAATTCAAATGTGGGGTAAAACTACAGCATAAAAGTCTCATTTTACAGACGTGAGAACAGTCCTTAAGTGTGCACTCAGACAAAATTTTATCAACAAAAAATAGAAAAAATACTAATACATCTAAAATATCTATGTTTATGATTCCTTGTTTGACTTCTTGATTAGGAAAATGTCTGATAACCAGCCAGCTGCATGTGAAGGTAGGTCTTATAGAAACCAGGTTACTGCCGCATGTTTCACTTGAATTTTGACCTTTCATATGGAAACAAATAAACCTTCTAAGACAAGGGTGTCAAATATGCAGCCCCTGGGCCAAAACCGGGCCTCCAGAGGGTCCGATCTGGCCCGTGCACTTCACAAAGTGCAAAAATTACAGACAAGACATTAACTGCAGATTGCAAATTTGCAAAAATATAAATTTAAAATAATTTCTAGACCATGACAAATTGTTTTGATCACAAAGTAAGATACTAGATTGCTCATTGTTTTTTGTCTCATTTTTGTAATTTTTTGTCTTGTTTTTGTAATATCTTGTCTTTTTTGTTGCCTGATTTTTGTCGTTTGTCTCATGTTTTTGTCGCTTTGTGTTTCTTTTTTGTCTCACTTGAGTTTATTTTTTTTTGTCATTTTGTATTTTGCTTTATTCATTGTTTTGTGTATCATTTTTGTCCTGTTTGTGTTGTCTATTTTTTTGACATTTTGTTTCTCGCTTTTGTTGTTTTGTCTCATTTTTGTAATATTTTGTCTTGTTTTTGTGTTTTCTGTCTTTTTTGTCTGAATTTTGTCATTTTGATTATAAAGTAAAATACTATACTGTTCAGTTCCAGATACCTGTGTTTAGTGCCTTTGTAAACACTCTGTGATCTATAAGTTGTAATGTGTAAATGATAAAGCATAATGCTGTTGAAATTAAACTTATTTTTCTGAAGAAATTTCAGGTTGTTCATAATGTTTTGTAAAAAGATAATTCCTTTCAGAATGTACCTTTTTGCGCTAAAACAAAAGGAAACATTAGGAGTTGTGGTTATTATGCTGTGACTTTACTGGTCCGACCCACTTGGGATCAAATTGGGCTGAAAGTGGAACCTGAGCTAAAATGAGTTTGACACCCCTGTTCTAAGAGATTCGTGTGTTCTAATGAACTAGTCTATATTAATGAATTCATGCTTAATAGTTTTAGTCAGTTTTCTTAAAAAGTTTAGCTACTAGTTAAAAAACGTTAAGAGATTCAACCTTCCAAACCAGCAGGCCCCTTGAAGACAGCTGTTTTCACACAACAACCTCTGCTTATTCAGCAAAATAACAATGATATTTGTAAACTTTGGACGTGACCATTTCTAATCTACAATGCACTTTTGGTGTAAAGCCAAGGTACCGTTGCTTCAGCCTCCCTCTCTCTCTCTCTCTCCACTGAGGGTTTCTCTCACGGTTCTTCTGCCCCTGTCTCTCCAAATCACAGACACAAACGCCTACTGCCCAACTGGTTTGTCTCACTGTCTGTCAAACCACAAGGATACTGTTGTCCTCCTCACCTGCCTCTGCTGGAAAAAAGGCCTGTGCTTATTCACCAACACATCTCCTTCACTCTCAGGTTTTTAATATATTTTTTTAGATTAGAAAAATCTCATTTGATAAGAATTCTGCAGACATTTGTGCTGCAGCTATGAAATTCACTTCTCTTTCCGTTACTGAGAAATAAAATCAAACTAATGAATTGGAATGAGGCCCACTGTACTTTGTTGTACACGATGAATAGGCAATTGGCTAAAGCAGAGGTAATACAGAGTTCACAGCCTACGTGCTCAGAGTGGTACTTAGTCCATCTGTCATAAAAACACAAAATGGAATGACAGAGAAAAGGGCTTTTTACAGGAGAGAAATGCATGGTTTTATGTGGAGAATGATATTAAAACTTTTATTTATCTATTTTGGCTGTACGCACCTTTTTCTTTGGCATCCCACACAAGGAAGCAATAAATTAACCGGCTGAAGCCAAAAGCATGGGAGTGCAAATGAGGTAAAAATGATGGAAATCTTGGGAGCCGGGAGGAACTTTGGTAACAACTCAAAGTTTTACTTGAAACTGAGTTTGCTCAGGTAGACCAATCCATGCCAAGTGTATGTTTGAGTTGGACACTCTCAAGGCCGAAAGCAGATTCTTACTATTATGAATAACTATCAGTATTTAATAGAAAATGTCAGGGGAGTAAAGAGGAGTGTGACAACAGAGCACTTACCCCTGAGTTAAAAAAAAAAACTGACACAGTATTCAATGAACTGCTGAGTAACTCTTCATTTGTACAAAATTCAAGCACCCCTCTGTCAGAAAACAAATTAAAATTTCGAGTGCCAAAAATACTCCTGATATCTGTAACTTGGACACGCCTTGTTGAAATCAGCCTGCACAATCCTGTACCCATACTGAGTAGGGGGTCAATAGCACGTCACAGCAAAGGAGAGGCAGGCATTTTTGTGCAGATAAGCCCAGATGCAGTTTAGACGCCAAAGACACATGTTAATGTTGAACGTGAAGGGGGCCACACAGACGGACAGAATCAATGCCAGACCTGTAGAGTCTGGGAGAGTCCGGTAAGTAGATGGATTAGCCCCTTATTATTCAGCACAGAGTTTGGATGGCTGTGCTTCCAAAGAGGTAAGGCTTATGACGTGTTTTAAGTATAGATTAAAGGGTCAGCTTGAGGTCACAGCCAAATGTGAGAGCCTTATCAAAACTAACTCCCAAGGTGGTCGACAGCAAAAATACCAACTACACCAAGCAAACACCAACAACATCTGGGCACATGTAAATTTGTGTAAAAGGGGTGTAAATTAAAAACTGTCTCGCTACTATCTGAATCAATAACTTCTGCGCACAGAAAGCTCAAGACCTAAATAAAATTAAACATGATAGTATATAACATATGTACAGTATTAATCATAATTTTGATCTGAGCAGAAAAAACTAAAAATACCAAAGATAAGCTATGTTATGATATATGCCAGCCTTGCAATAAAGTTTGCAGGCATCACAAAGTAAGAGCAAAATATATTGATCACGTACAAATTAACTGCAACTTTATAGGTAAGGTCACAGATAAATTTTCAAAAGCAACGTGCTACGGGCGTATCACTAACCTCCATGACGCATTGCAAAAATGGCTGACCTACTGCATTAAGGCACTGCGGAATAAAACATTTGTGATAAAAATACATGTAAAATGTGTCCTACCTTGAGAAGATTCTGGTCTGGGAGCGGCGGGGAGAGGTCGCTGGGATCTAGGTTGACTCGATGGAAGTGCCATCCTGATGGGTCCCACGTATTCGACATATGTCCCGGGGAAGTCGCCTCTTTGCTTGGTGCGCTCGTTGTACCCGAGCAGCCATCCCAGGTGCTCGGGCTGCTCCACACAGCCCTCCTGGTAGTTCTCCATGGACGTTAGAGAGGCCTTGCTGACTGTCAGGATGTCTCCCGGCTGCAGATCCAAGTCCTCTTCCTGGTCCTTGGTAAATGTATAGAGGGCACGGTACTGGAAACCTTCCGCCGCCATTTTGCAATGGAGTCAAAAATTAAAATGGCCACTAAACAGAGGATTAGATGGTGCAGCCTGAGTCCCACTGCAACGACAGGGTTGAGCTATGCAGAAATCCTCCTCGGAAACCAAAAATGAGTGTTGAGTCACTAAAGTCTGGTGTTAGTACAGTGGCTTAAAGGGTCAGGGGGTGAGGGGAGGAGGGGAATCACCCGAAGCTTAGAAGCATTTTTAAAAGTTGCTAAGGTAGCACTTTGCTGCTGTTGTGTCTGCAGTGGCAGCGGTTTCAGACCTGACCGGTGTTGGTGGACTGGTGCACTTTCCTCAGCTTGATACCCCGGTTGAGCCAGATGATGGAGCAGAGGGAGAGCGTTGGCAACATGCTCTTTCAAGCAGCAAAAACCTGCTGTCTGGGTGCTACTGAAGCAGCCTGGTTAAAGATTTTTCCAGTCGAGGGCCCTGCGTCGTTGGCTCTCCACGGTCAAATCAGGTGGTCTGATTGGAGGACGAATGGCAGAGTGGGAAGGTCTTTAATCCTGTCCGGTTCTCTCAGATCTGCGACACGTTCTGGGCAGGAATTGTGACCGACCTGTGCGACATAAAAACGACAAAAAAAAACAAGAAAAGAGAAGAAAAAGGTTTGAAATTTGTCGAAAAAATAACACAGTCACAAACACAAAAACGCTCAAAAAATCACAATAAATCGTCAATAAAGGCCGATTCTAGTCGATAAATAGCTATAAGTAAAGCAGCGCAGACCTATGTGAAACGAAGCTTAAAGCAGTGCATGAAAATGGCGAACTGCGACAGCTCCATGCATTTGTGCAGTCTTCAGCTAGGATAGAGAGATCGGATGATGCTGCTGCGTCATAACCAACAGCAGACTGGGTCCCTGGACAGGAGCCTCCATTCCCTCCACTCTACATTCACACACTCACAGCCTTAACTGACGCATCACACTTTCCACAGGAACAAGAAGTTTCACTGTGAAATAAATGTCCCTTCAACTTGCACGACAGCATGTACGATTAACAGAACCCGAAGAAAGGGTTTTCGCAGACTGAGCATGCAAAGGAAACGAAGAGCTGCACCTCGGCTGTAGGGCAACCAGAATTTTCTAAAACATGCAGAACCCCTTGCAACAGTTCCCTCTCCGTAGGAGAGAAAAGAGGCTGCTCTGTACTGCCTCAGAAATATTTTCGACTTCATTCTGTCAAAACAGGTAAATCATACTGTACCAAGTCTATTCCACTCGAGAATACTGAACAGAGAACCAATGAGCAACCAGAGACTGGCACAATATCCACCACTTAAAAGAAAATAAAATCACACTACTTCTAGTCAGTCATATCATAGTATCTTTATATAGCAAAAAGGTCAATCAACGGACATGAAACGAATATTCTCTGATTAAGATGATTGCTAGGCCCAATGAAATGCCAAGCACAAGTGCGCAATTTATATCGTATAACAGCAACATTACAGTTCTAAAAGACTACATTTAATCCGAATGATTGCCTCTATTGAACGAAAAAATCAAAAATCAAAATTTCTGTAATCGAAAATATTAAATTATAATAATCATAGCAAGATATGGAAAAATCATGTATCTGTTTGGTCATCCGAGATAAAGCGGGGCAAAAAATATTTAAAATGCTGCTAAGTTAAATTTTAAAATGGCAACTATGTTGAGGGATGAGACGGGGAGCGAGGAAGAGAGAGATTATCGTTTCCAGATTAAGTACGACATCTGTGGTCTGTGGACCAACCAAGGACAATGGTCCTATTAACCCCTCTGGACAGGATGAAAGGATGTCAATGAGGAAAAGAAGCAGGTAGAAAGGGAAGGTGAAAGATGCAGAAAGGTGGATGCAAGTTTTATTCTGGTGTGACAGTAAGAGTGTATTTGGGGCAATTTCCCAAAACGTCCAAATCCGAATAACCATAGGCCTGGCTTGAGAGGCCCGATGTTGTGCCATCATTTCATTAATGTGCATAAACGGACAACGTTTGGAGTGATGCATCTCAGATGCTTGAATACGATTCGGTGAAAGCATAAAAAATAAACCTAAACCTCCGGTTTGCGTCTTTGAATGCCAAAGTGCATGCTTTTGAACCTTAGTCTAGATTATCCTCTCTCCCCCCTCGACATTCCGAAAGCGAACGCACATTCACTGCAAAGCTTCGTGAGTAAGGATGGCATCTTTTTATAAAAGCTTTAAGAGTTACTGTGATAACAGGATGCGGCAGAGTGCAAAACTCACCCCACTTTTGGTTCAAAGAGAAGCCGGACAGGCTCAGCCAGACTCTCGGTCCAACATCCTTCGAGTCGAGAAGCAAGAGGTGCCAGGCTAGACACGTGGCACTGGCATACCCAACCACAGCCCGCAATCCTCACACCACCATAACCCTCCCCCCCAACCCTAAACTCCCCTCCCTCCTCTCTCCACCTGCTCTTCACCCCCCCCCAAACACACACAGAGTCCTGCCTCCAACCGACCCCCCCAATCCTCTGCCAGCGAAAAAGTCCAGTCGTTTTTCCAGTTGCCATGTTTTATTTGTTTATAGTCAGAGCGCTGCTGCAGCAAAGAAGCAAAAAAAGGAAGAAGCAGACGAAAAACCTCTGCGCAGGGAGTGCTCTTATTCAGCAGCCCTCTTTCGCTATTCAGTTCCAGAGTAGAAAAAGTCGTACGAGGTGAGACAGGAGTCATCTCAGTTACAGTCCAGCTCTGAGAGTGTTGTAGTAGCTCACAGTTCAGCACAGCAGCAGCAGCTGGCAAGCTCAGCGTCAGAGGATCCATTCCTTTTTTCAGACTTTGTATTCAGTCTGCGCAGACAGCGACAGAAAGCAGTGAAAAACAGAGTGAGAATGAGAGACGGAGCACTTTGCTATCAGCGGAGTCCAAACGGCTGAGGGAGACCGCAGGAAAATAATTAATGAATAGGCAGCAAGTAACTCACTGTTGCTAGAGAGAGGGAAAGCTAATCCTGCGCTCTGATTGGCTGCTGCTCTGGCCATGTGCTCGCCAGTCACCAGAGAAGCCGGGCAAATCAAGGAAACGTTCTAATATTAGAAAATGTATCTAGGCAGCGATCAAACATCTGACCCTAACATCTCCACCTTTTCCTACACTCCTGACTGTTTGCATCTTTGCAACCTTGATGACTGCTGGTGATATTTGATGAAATGATGATTTAAATTGACTGAAACCGTCCCAGGGTGAGGATGTAAAACATAACATGGAAAAAGTCAAGCCGGTGTGTGATTGGACGGCACGCCATGAGTCATGGTGAAGTTGTGCAATGGGATGAAAGGAGATGATGTTTGTTTTTCTGAGTTAACAGGGTGATAAATGCAGTGGTTACAAGCAAAAAAAATGCATATAAGCTCTCAGAAAAAGAAGAACAGGATGCCAGACTACAACAAAACAACTCAAATGGGATTTTATACTAATTAATAATGTAATATCTGTCAGTTATAACATTAATTTAAAAATGTGTGAAGTGTGACCCTACTTCCACAGTCACTATAAATCATCAGTGTTTCATATTTGTTATTTTAAATGCAGATATTTTATTTATTATTTTTTGTGGAGGGAAGCAGGACCTACTCTGAACTCAAAATGGCATCTAGATTTTAGTCTGCAGACATCAAATGACTCTTGATGTGTTTAGACAGCCAGTGTAGCTCTGACCTGTTCATTATATACCAGTATGCATAATGTAAAATGCCAAATGAAGTATTCTGAGCATCACTAATGTTCTTAAGTGATGCAGCAGCTACTGACATTGGTGAAGGATGAAAATACCACACATCCTTACATTGCATAAACCTCAATTTGTGACACGGATTTCTGTTTTTTTAAACAGATATAATTTGAACTGATCATTTTTATTTGGCTCTTAATACATACATGAATAGACCTACATTATTATTCTGGAACTGTAGAAAACAAAGTAGCAAATATTTTGAAAATAAAAAAATTAAAGAAATTTGGTGATTCTAGTTTCTTTAAATATATAAATTTGTCTCTGTTGTAGATCACAGAATAATAAATAGTACTATCTTTATTAAAGTTGTCCAAACAAAACAAAAAATTTAAGGGAGACACCAAGTACACAGATAAGAGAAAGCAGAAACATTCAGGGAAACATGCTACAACTACTGAAACTTACAACATTTTTTACACAGGTAATGCTGCAACGTGCTAGCATGAGTGATTAGCTCAATTTGGATACGCTGCAACGGTACAGATATTATTGAAACGCTACAGATACTTTTTCAACATTCCAGATATTTTTGCTGCGGTACGGATACTTTTGCAATATTACAGATATTTCTGTTTGTCCATTGTTGCTCTTCTTTGCCTCCTTGTGTATGTAGCTACTTTTTTCTGTATTTGGTTTGTTTTTGTTAGGATGTTCTCTCTTCTGTGTGCTTTGTTCATAGGGTCCACCATGATAATAATAATAATAATAATAATAATAAATTAACATAAATCGGATAAGTGGGAGACTGTAGTAATCAGCTCAGTAATCTATCATGTATACCAGTAACAACATGTTAGTAGTGGGTGATATGAATACAGCCCTCGACAAGGTGAATGATAATGTTATTATAATAAGTTTTAGTAAATTACACATTTGCTAAGTGTCTGTATAACCGATATGGGAATCTCTGACGATATACACTGTAGGGCTGAATGATTTGAGAAAATATCAAATTGCGATTGCGGTGACAGATACTGTGATTTGATATGCAATGTAATTTTTAAAGTGAATCTTCAGTTCAAGATTCACTGTGTAATAGATTTAAAACATGTCATGGAGCGTTAGCGCATCAGATACCCTCATAAGCATGACTGTCACACAAGGAGCACAGTGTAAATTTGTAAAACCACCATCACGTTAGTTTAAACCCAGAATCAGATGTGCTGCATAAGATATGTCCTATATGCTAATTCCATTTTTCAAATTGCGATTTTGATTTGAAATCAATTCATTGTTCAGCCCTTAATATGTTGTCATACTGACCAACCCTGCTACACATTATTGTATATTTTTAGAGTTTGTCTGACTGAATTATAGTGGCTGATTGACACATATATATATATACACACACAACTTCAAAATGACCCAAAACCTAGTTTGCTTACAACTTATCAGTCTACATATACACAGATTCTGATTTATCGTTTAACAAGCTAATATCGGCAATTATATCACACCTGGCAATTTATCAGTGTAGCTTCATATGGGTCAATCCAGAATTGGAGGGCATTTTATTTCAAATAATCCATTTACAAAATACTAAAACATGCAGTTTTTGTGTAAATGTACTTGTCCTGAGACCAAATCTAAAAAAAAATAAAAAAATTCAAAAAAATAGGAAAAAAGAACATTTGAAAATATTTTTAAAAATACCAAATAAGTCTGGAGTTCCCATTAAAATACCATTTTTCTCTTGTCCCATTCCCCTGACGACCAAATTGAATGTCAAATAAAACTGCTACAATGAAATTTAAATCTCCTTTTTTTGGTAATATTTTTTTCATTGATGTCTCTTGTAACTGTGGGAACATTTTTTTAATCAACATAATATTTTAAATAATAATTATCAAGCATGGAACGTGTGTCTGACAAAATGTTAGCATAACCCTTTTAGCAGGTAGACGAAAACAGTGAATCATTTGATATAATGTAATTAACATAATCAAACAGTTTTCCAAAAAATGGGTAGAGCAAAACTATTGAATGTCTCACTCCACCTCACATTATCAGGATAAGACAAATTCTTTTTACTGTTTTCCATCAGTAACTTTGTCCTCTTGGTCAGTAGTGACAGCTAGCTAAATATCTAGCTTCTACTCCTGAGAAAAAACTAACAGTAGCATGGATTAGCAACCCTGTTACTGTGATTGGAGTAGGGTTAGCAAACAACAAATAAAGCATGGAAAAAATTTTACCATTGATGTATAGGCTGAAACAATCAAGCTTTTGAGAGTTCATTAACTATTATTGATGAATATGTAGCAGAAAACCGCAAAAGTGATTGTCTATTTTTTTAAAATTGACCCTTAAATGGTAAATTTGAAACCCAACATGAAGCACACCTCAGTATATATGTCAGGCGATTTCTTTCTGCCAGTTTATCACCCAGCTAACAGCTACCAATACAAATGAGCGAGTTTCTCTGCAGAGCTGAAGGTGTGTTGAACATCTTTCACTTGTCACCACATCATGAACCATGACTTTTAGGTCAACCTACAGGTGCTACTTTATCTTTAAAGGTTAAAAGGGAAACCCATCTTTTAAAAAAAAAAGATCTTAAGAGTTGACAAATTTAAGAACATAGCCTTAGCTTGTTTTTGTTAAAGAATTGACATACTGCAAGGTTACAGGTTGCTCTCTGCCTCTGTGTCTGTGTCCACAGTTTTCTGTTGTCTTTAAGTAGCTTTCAATAAGGCACAGAATTCAGACATTTACGTAGACGCGCAGTAATTCCAACATTTGTGTCGAGTATGTGCTGGCCCTTTACGGCCCTGCTGGGGAAGAACTGACTACAGAGCGTCCATGCATGCAGCCTGGCCTCGGGCCATCTGTCCACATGGATCTGAAAAATCTGCTGCGCCACAGGCAGGGAGGACGGGCCAACAACACTGGAGCCTGTGAGGACTTATTTTTCAGCCTAAAATGGAAGCTTAGGTATTTTATGATTTTTTAAGTTATGCTCACCTGAATTCTATCTGCCGTTAATGAAGCTGAAAAAGCTCACTTTGCTAAACAGAAACATCTGCTGGATTAATTCAGCACTGAGACGGCACTGTTCTGAAAAGTCTACCATGCTACAAGGCTCCACAGTTCAAGACTCCATTTATCAGAAGATATAAGAGGCTGCCAATTTTTAACTAGTTTAAAATGCTACTTTAAATCCACATGACCACACCGTTCAATTTTAGCCTTTTTCACACCAACGAAAAAAGAAAATGTGATAAAACTGCAAAACCTGCACCCCTTGAAAGCATCACAAACCCTTTTTAACATGTACTAAGTTGTTAATGAGTTGTTTCTTTTAACTAGATGATTGCATTTGTCCCAATCATAGAAATAAATGCATAAAACTGAGCTCAAACACCCTTCATAACTAACTCTATCTGGCCTTATCATGTTAATATGCAGGCAGCAAACAGCAGACTCCGTTACAACACAAAACCAACTATAAATCTGATCAAATACTAATCCCACTGAGACACATGCAGATTAATAAGGAACTGGTTTTACTTGGTTGGTGATGCAATAATTCAAATTAAATGCCACCTTCAGCACTTGACTGGCTGTTTATCACTTCATAGTCCGACACAATGAAGATGTTTTATGGCATGCTCGTTATTCGTGAACAGTAGGAAGAAGCAGTCAATAAGTCGGCAACATGTGGCCAAATAGAGGGCGGTAGGTGAAGACTGCAAACAGGATGATTTATGTCTCTGGGAATTTGGGAAAGTTGTATTTTGATTAGTTAGCAGATGTTTAGGAGTGAATCACAGCCTGGAGCATGCTGCATTTCCATTGGCGCCACAACCAAACCCTCCTTGAGGCCGTATTCTGTTGCTATTTTGATCAAATAACACCATTTCAGTTTTACTGGGTCCCCAAGCTTGAAGGACATACAACAAAAATAACCACAGCTATACTGCGTGTGGTGGAACTTGGACGTTTCTGCAGCCCCTCTGAGAGGTGACACTTGGCATTTGGCGACGCTGCACTTTCTTTTGGGGGCCTTTAAACTGAAACGAGCCCTGCGAGTATTGTGAAACATTTAGGAAGAATAATAAAGGAAGGTTTTTGCCACAAGTCATGCTTCAACACCGATAAAAAATGGTATAATGGAGGGCTGACATTTGGTTGCATAATGCAGGATTCAGTAATTACAAGCTTAGAAAGAGGGGGTCTCCACACAGCTGATTTTGCAAGTGGCATAATTTCCATTAACTCCTTTATGTATGGCAAATCCTAAAGCCAGGGATGTAACACACCCATCTTGTCAGGCCTTAAAGCTATGTGAGGCCTCCACACTGCATAGCCTCCTATAGTTTCCAATGTACAGGCACTGTGGTGTGCATTTACTGCCACTGTTACACACACAGGAGCACACTGCAGCATTTCTTATCATTAAACACAACTTTTCCAACATATTAAACATTTACATTTTAGCATTAAGATGAAAAATTAACTCTAAAGAACTTTAGGTGCGACTAGCTAGTTAGTTGAAAAAGTCATTTTTGTAGTAGTCACGCAAAAATGTATTAAAAAAAATGTTGCAAATAGGAAAAAAATAACCGTAAAGCAGCTTAATAACAGCGTCACAGTAACTTGACGGGCTCAGCTTTGGATACAACTGTCGACGAGCACCGAGCAACACGCCGCAACATTTTGCTAAAAGATTTCATACTGCGCAAAAACATGAAACTAGCAGGAAAGAGAAAAAAAGTCCGCGTTTTAAACTTTAAAACTACTCCACTAATTCGGCGGCGTGTACATGTGAACGTGTTGCAGCGCCTCCACCATTTTCCAGTACAGTGGCTGCTGCCTCGCTGTACTGGAAATGTGCAATAACTTGGAAAAACTCACCCGCGGATATTTCTTGACTCTTCTCACTTTTGGCTCCGGAGCTTTTTCAACGCGTCAAAGCGGCCGACCAAGAGTCCGTGTGGAGCTTTAGCTGCGCTCGGTGGCTCCTCGGTGCGCGTTAAACTTGTGGCAAACCTTTGGTTCACTTCTTCACTTCGCCGTCTTTCTCTCGCTCTTTCTTTCTTTTCCCGTTCATAACTCCCTGCTCTCGCACACAGCCATTTTCCAGCTCAGCACGGCGCAGGGAAGGAAGAGTGCGTGGGAACTAATATGAGGAGAGCGGAAAGTGACGAAGGCGAGCGGAAAAGTCCGAACGATTAGCGAGGGGTCACCGAATGGCCTCGGAGCAGAATGGAAATCTGAACCTGACTGTCTTAACCTTTTTTTTTTCTTTCCTTTTTATTTTTTCCCCCAACATCGTATACTTTAAAGCTGTCGTTTATCACAAAGAGTCCATTTCATATGAAAAAGGGAAAGTGCTGAACCACATGTTAAATCCGAGTCTAATCCCGCAGTGGGTTAAACAGGGACATCGTCTCATATTGAATTCCAATCCCATTTTCATACAATCCACATCTCACTTTTCTCCAAAGCTTAAATTCCTTTCCAGCTCATCTACTTCCAGCTTTGTGAGTAGATTACATTTAATGTGGGAGGACATTAAGAATGTAGGGGGAAAAATATGTATTTTATCATAAATCTAATATGTAATCATACCTTGTGTATAAACACTACTGTAATGCTGAAATATGTTCAGCTGTGAGAAATCATGGCATTTTAGGGTGCTACCTTGCAAAAAAATGCACAGATTTCAAGAGTTTTTTGACAAATTTGTGGAATTGAACAACTTTTATGCCATTTTGAACATTTTTTGGAGTCATTTCAATGATTTTTGTGTATTTTTGGACAATTTTCATTAATTTTGTGAGTAATTTGGTGGATTTTTGTCATTTTGGACAATTGCTGAGAAACTGCAGTATATAGGACAGAGGTGTCAAACTCATTTAAATTCAGGGGCCACACACCCAATTTGATCTCAAGTGGGCAGAATCAGTAAAACCACAACAAAATAACCTATAAATAATGGCAACTCCAAATTTTTCCCTTTATTTTAGTGCAAAAAAAGTACATTCTGAAAATGTTCACATTTAAGGAACTATCTTTTAACAAAAAATTAAAATAAAATAAGTGCAATTTCAACAATATTAAAACCCTGTAAAATCCACTGTTGCAAAAAATATATTGGTTTTATTATTTTTTATTATTTCTTTTTCCTATTTTCTTATTTAGTGTTATTCATTATTATAGTTTTAATATTTTTATTTTCTACTTTATTATATACATAAATAATAAATTACATATATAAATCTGAATTATTGTATGTATATATATATATATATATATATATATATATATATATATATATATATTATTTTTTACATTTTTTTTTCTATATTTGGGTTTTACTGGGTTAAGCCTCAGTTCAATATTTACACCTAACTTACAGATCAGTTTATCTGTAAAGGCACAAAACCTTTATTCACAGGCATCTGGTACTGAACAATGTAGTATTTTACTTCATGATCAAGACAACTTGTCAAGCTCTAGAGATTAGTTTAAATTTACCCTCATTTCCACATCTGTGTGGTAATCATGACCACCTGAACTGACACACCTAACTAAATGGGAACGACGAAGGAAGAAGTTATCCCCCTGCCTTGTAAATGTGTAAAATTTGTACATAAAAGTTGTGGCAGTGCATGAACAACAGGGTTCAATGTCTTTCAATGTTTCCACCATAAGGATTCATTTTACCAGAACTATTATGTTCTTTGGGTTGCAAAAGCATCTGAAGCAGTATTTTACATGAAGTCGGCTCACTCACTGTTTAATTGGCTCCTGAAACTTGACATCTTTTTTAAACTTTGCAAAGTCAAGCGCCAGATTGGACCCTCGGACGGGTCGATATTGGCCCGCAGGCCGTATGTTTGACACCCTTGATGTAGGAAAAAGGACAAGAACAAGCATTGGTATGAGTGGACTCTCCAGCCCTCTGCAATTCATTTATTTCAAGCACTGTTAAGACAAGAGAAAAACAAAGTCACACCAGTCTGCACCAGTTACCCACATGGTAGGCATTTCACAAAGGCCAGTTGGTCACTTGGGGTCAAGAGGGCTGAGTGTGGAGCAACAGATTTCATACACAAACACATGTGGAAAATGTGGAAGATGGCAGCTGAGCACCGGCATGAAGAAGTGGGAGTGTATCGTACAGACACAGCGCACGCAAAAGCAGAGATGAGGAGTTCCTTGTGATGATTTTGTTTGATGTGAGACGATAAATTAGCATGGACTGCTGCTGAGATCTCCACAAATTTACCTCCTGATTTACAGAGAAATACGGTGATAAAACATAAGTTCAGGAGATACTATGATGGTGTGGTGGTCGCCGCAAAAAAAGAGAATGTATCAAACTGTATATTGCATCAGAAATTCAGTGACAAATCCCACACACACATTTTTGTCCCAAAGCAGAGTGAAAAATCAATTCGAACTTGCCCAAGACTCTGTATGCGCCAAGTTTCCATTATGGATTACATATTTAGATCTCCCTTGACAAAACACAAATGTGAGTCTTCGCAAGGCAGCAAACTGAAATAAGACTGGAAGCATTTCTACTTGCTGATCTGAACAGTTCCTGAAGTAAAACAATGAAAAAAAAGTTAACACAAATACAAACGAAAGAATACAAAACTGAAAGTCAAACCCCATATGTTCACATCTCATCGCAAAACTAATTTTAAAGCTCAAATCAACGATTCAAACTCAGCAATCGGAGGCCTATCCGAAAAGATTAATAACTTCCGAGATCCCCAAGCATGTTACAAAACTGCGGAAATGTTATAATGGGATGTAAAAACATGCACAATCCTTCAAAGCTGATTGCAACGGAGGGGGATTAAGACCATGCCACTTAAGCGACATTTTATCTGAGTCCATCTATCCTTACAAGGTCACTTTCAAAAAACATCACTGACAGCTGTTACAAGGTCCACCATTGTTTATACAATATACGTCAACAGCATAGGTTATAAGTACTGCAACGAGACAGTTTCCATATCAAAATATACAAAAGGAGATCACCTTTTACTCATTCCTTCATCCACTCAGGGCTTCTGGTTGAATTCTGCCACTCGCGGTCATTCTTTTTTTTTTTTCCCATAATAATTTAACAAAAACCATGACAAGTCCACACACATATTTGCACTAAAATGTAAACATTCATTCATAATACATATATAAAAAACAGCCAAGTGAGCCAGGTTTGTTTGTTGCATCCACTGTACAATTTTTGAATCCCACAGAGAACAGATCCTGAAGTACAACTGTATTCTAACTGTCACACGGCTACTACGACCTAAGCTAGACTAGGTTTGTTAGGAGGTGGACGGAGGTTCGATTCAACAAGGGATCAGAAGGCAGACACGACAGCGTGGTTTCTGAAGGTAGTCACAAAGCTTTATCTACACACCTGTGGGGTGATCAGGTTAGGATTTATACAACTGCTAGAGGAGTGTCAGCACTGACGCACTGTTTATACAGGACAGGACAGCAAGTGGCGGTAGAGCCCATGCATACATGAAGCTTCTTATGTACAACTACAGTACCTCTTTTTAAATGGTTCCTATGGCTAAACCATGCTTTGGCACCACAGCTCGGCTCCCAAGTATTGTAATGCTGATATTTTTGTCCTTGAAAGACTTCATACATGCCCTGTGTTTCAGGAACAATTAGTCCAAACGGTCACCACCACAATCTGTATGATAAGTTTCTTCGGACAGGCAGCAAAGACTATGCTGTGAAATTCTATAGTACAGTGCAGGACGAACACTGTAAGTTTGTTTCAAAAACCCAACCTGAACACGAAACAACTGCCAGTTACACACACGCACACGCACGCGCGCACACACACACACACACACACACTGCGGTATAAAAAAAAAAAGAAACATGTTACAATATTGACTAAAATCACGTTTCCTTTTCCACGCCAACCATGAGACCATACTGAGGAGTGAGTTGTTGCTTGGCTTTTCACTTGGGCAATTCCTGAAAAAAGAACGGTTGAAGAATCCAAGGTATTTTTAGCAACCAAAAAACAAGATGAGCATAAAAAGTCATAAATAAGTTCCTTCATTTAAAACAAAAGCTATTTACAAAATACATCAGTTACAGGTGCCACAGTGATTTGAGAACCAAACAAGCAACTTGGAAGTAAACATAGTTTGGCAGTCATTCTATTAACAGTGTTGCAGGATGCATGTATTACTGAAAAACATAGATTTTGTTTTGTTCTTCTGTCTTCAAGCAGTTGCTTGAGATGATGTGGGACTTGGTCACAGTTTTCTGGACACATGCGAGGCCTTCAAATGTACGAACAGTATCAGGTCACAGACTTCACTTTGTTGACCTGTTATCCCTGGCAGAAACACTAAAACCCTTCTTTGTCTTTTGACTTGGCTTTCTGCTGAGTGGTACCCTGTGATCCTCTTCCTCCCAGCTTCACACTGGATTCTGATTGGGACGAGTTGATCCAGGACGCCTTGAATGCCTTTGGCTGCACGATGGGAACCGTGGGGCTCAGCATCTCTCTCTCGTCCAAGTCATCGAAGCTCACCTCTTGCACGGCCTCTTGCTTTTTGAAGGAGTCCCTTCGCTCTGACAGAGCCAGCTTCCTCATCACCACCACCTCTTTTGAATGGTGGTTGCCGCCGCGGTGTTGAGGCGAGGCGGTAGGACGGTGGTACTCGTTGCCTCCGCTGGCTGTGTCCTGGTGGCCTCTCTGCCCTCCGATGTACAGCCCCTGGCGACCGTGCTCGCCGACACAGACGAACGCTGTGGCGGTGTCCCCCTCTACGTCCTCCAGTCCCTCGCTCTCAGACAGAGGCACCTCCATGGTGTGGCGGCGGGTGCTGTAAGCCTTCCTGTCTCCATGGTAACCCCCCGTCGACTTGTCCCCTGTCAGCTTCTCTGCGGACTGGACCCTCTTGAGTAATGGTGAGCGTGGCGGTTCTGCACTCCGGGGACGCACAGAATGCCGGGCAATAGTGGGAGGGGACAACGTCTTGCCGTGGAAACCCTGTAAGGACTTGGGGTGACTCGGGAGACAGGATGGAGAGCACTGGGGAGAGAGAGGCTGAGGTGGGGGGATACAGGCCAGAGGTGAAGGGGGGATGCTGCTGGTGGACTTGCAGCGACCGGCTTTCGTGTAGCGACCCAAGACGTGAAGGGAGCTGGGACGAGCCTGCGGTACAGGTGAGTTAGGAGAGCTGGAGCAGGGAGAAGAACTTGAATCTGGAGAAGAAAAGAGATAAAATGCTTTAGATTTAGTGGATATATTTCCTCCTTAAAAACACCAACAACAATGCTACAAGCTCTGAGCATGAATGCTCTAAGAAGTACAAGGCAACCTCACCTCCAGAGTGGTCAGGAGCAGGGGAGCGACACGGAGTAGAAGGCCCAGGAGAGAGACTCTGTGTCGGGGAACCAGAGAGGCTGTCACTAGATGACTGGTGAAAGCCTGAAGAGAAGCTACGGCTGCTCTGCATTGGTGGAGGAGGCGTATGCTTAGACAGCTTCTTCAAGATGCTACGTCGCCTGCTGCAAAAGGAAAAAAAAAAGGTCAGATGTGTCTGTATCTGTCTGTCAAGTATCACTGTCAGCTTTAACTTTTAGTATAATAATTTAAATACTAAAGCTAAAACGTTGCCCAAAGACAATGACACAGCTTTCTTTAACGTGACAAAGAAAATCCAAAAACTTGGAGGAAGAAAATGTTAAATCAAGTCTGTGTTGTCAATCTGAAATCTAAACTAAGCATCAAACATGAGCAACAAATGCAAAACCTAATGCTTCTTCAGTTATGACTTAATTCTCCTTTCATGTACCTGTCTTGTCCATCCTTCCTCTTGCTCTTTTTGCTTCGTCGGGCCATCTTAGCCTTGTAGCTCGCCTTCCTAGCAGGTCCCACCTTGATAGAAGTGTTCTCAAGTGCGGTCGTTTGCAGGGTTACCCTGTTGCCACTCTGTTAGAAACAGATCATTACCATAAATATCTAGCTACATGGCAGCATACAGTCTCTCCCTTAGCAGAAAAGCCATGAAATACTATGTCGTCGTTTTTGTTTGAGAAAAGCTCAGCAGCACATTGAGAAATTTATGTACTTGAAGCCTCCAAGCCACACTGTAATCATAACTTTAACGATCAAAATATGCAAGATATACTTCAAGTTATCCACATACCTTGAGCAGGAGCTCCACCACCTCAGTGTGTACGAGTCCTTGGACCGACTCCCCATTGACGTGAGTGATGAGGTCACCTGCCCTCAGTCCTGCCTCGTGTGCAGGGCTGCCATCCTCAACACACTGGACCAAATACACAACCTCAAAATTACTGGTCAAGCTGCCATTTAATGAGTTGTTGTTATCGCTGACAGCATTTCACATATGTACTGCAGCACATACTGTCATACACCATTGTGCTGACTTTTAGGAATATCTAAATGAAAATCCATCGACTATAAAAAAAAAAAAAAAATCTATGGAACCTTTAATATCAATATTAAATGCCCTGATTCAATATATTAATCTGAATTTGTTCAATACACACATTTATTTGCTTCATAATTAACAGCAGTAGCTACGCTGTGGGATGAGGACACATACCCAGACCATGTGATGAACAGTGTAGACGTCACTGTCTCCCATGTAGACTCTGATAGCTCGAAGCGCAAAACCAAACCTCTTCCCAGAGCTGTGGATGACCACAGGAGGCCTCAGGCAGCTGATGCTGATAGACAGGTCGCGGCTGGGAGACGAGTCTCTGGACGACGGGTTGGACGACAGGGACAAAGAGGATTTGGGGCTGGTTGGAGGACCAGCTGAGTCGTCTGGTTTAGGAGAAGAAGATGACAAGAGAGGAAATCAGCTGTATGTGTATGAATAGTCAGCGAACTGCTACTTAATACATAAATACTGTATCAAATTTTTGATAATTTTTTCTTAAACTGTCTTGGTTAAAAAACTGAAATGGGAAAAACATCAAATATAAAAAGTAACACAGTTTTAACTGGTTTGTGTCTGTTGTATAAGCTACACACTGTCTGTCTGTAGAGGGCACTGTAAACACATGAACACTCTTCATGAACAGAGACTAACTGAAGTTGTGCCTCTGAAAGACTTGATTAAAAAAACATGAATTTGAATGGAAATGAAGCAACTGAACCCAGACCAGCTTTAAAGGGAACCAGAGTTACTGAGAAAGACATCCATTTACGTGCTTACTTATTTTCGTCAGTTATTCTTTCTTAACTTATTCTGTCATTATATTCTTTGAATTCAGCAGATGCCTTATTGTTTCTTGTATAATATAGTTGTTGACATTTTTTACAGATTATTACACTTCTCTGTACCTGGGGTAATAATGAGAGAAAGGCCAGAGACTGATGCAGACTTGGGGACCTTTCCGGCCGGGGATCTGGGCTTTTCTGGGGTCTCCAGCTGGTGTGCGATTCGTCTGGACGCCCCTCTCCGGAATGACGGCCTCGTGCCTGTGCTGTTGCTCCGGAGACGGATGCGTCGCAGGTTAGAAACCATCCCATCTACAATAACGGGATACAGAGGGTGAGAACTACTGTTTCACAACTGCAGAATAAGTAGAGCAGGGAGTTCCTGAATTTTACAGCCTTACCTTCTTCATCTGCAGCGATGGCAAAGCGAGGCATGATGTCCAGGCTCTGGGTGCTGTTCATCACCAGTGGGCTGGCACTGCGCTCTGACTGTGAGGAACTGGAGGATGCACGGGGACGGAGACTACAAAAGGGAAAACGCAGGACAAATATAACAATAACATTTGGGTTGAGATTCGCTTTTAGAAATTGGGCAATAAATAAATTTAAGTAGATCTTTGAGCAAGCTACAATTTCTTTCTTAGCCGTAAAAAAAGCACAATAACTATGGACAATAAAATAACAGACTATATTTAGGGTCATACAGGGACTAGGCGCTTATTACTGAACAGAAAGCAGCAAATCTGACACTGCCATTCACACCTACCGCCAATGTAAAAACCTCCATCTGACATGCATAACATGCAGACAATCAGAGCATAATGAGAAAACTCAAATCAGCACACATTCATGATGACACAATGACTATTTTTAAAAATCTCCTACAAACTGCTCATTCTGAAAATAAAATGCTTCACGTCAGTTGAGAGAGAATGTTACACTTTCAGCTCACATTTTTCACATTTATAGCTAACAAGGCAAGAATGGTGAGAGGGGCTGGCTGTAAATTTTTTTTGTTCTCATAATAAGGACATCACTCTCTCGTTTCATGCTCTCACCTCCCCCTGTGTCCATCTGCCCTCCTGTCTCCACTAGCCAAGTGTTTGTGTCCGTCGCCAGGGGAAAGGACTCCCCTGCCCTCCCAGCGCTCCTCCTTCTCCTCGCTGTGGCTTCGCTCTGATGACGACAGGCTCTGGTTGGATGGTGTGGAGGTGGACAGGTGCTCTGTGCTGCTGTACACCTAGCGTTCAAGAGGGAAAAGGTCAGGTGGATTAAAGGTGAATATTTATTGGTTTTAATGAGAAAGTGTGTCCAAATGTCTGACTCCTAGTGTCAAAAGTTTATTCAAGAAATGCATGACTCACACCAGTGTTTATGCATATCAAAGAGCGATTTACTTTAAATGTATAAAGTCTCATATGGTAAAGGAGTAGGAAGTACCTTGCTGAAACGGTGGGCTACAGACGAGAACTGTCGAAGCTCCAGAGATGATTCATCATCGTTGGTTTCATCATCTTCATCTGAGCCCAGATGACAGTAACGCTCTGATCGGGCTGCAGGGAACACAGTGGCAGCGATTTAAATAATTAAAAACTGGGAACATTGCTTTTATCCAAATTAAAACTGGCACCATGTATTATCATAAAATTAGGTCTTCACTCCAAAAAAGATCCAAATTCCGATAGCCTATTCTCATAGTAATGTCTCCTCTTGTGTTTATAGCAAAGGTGTGTCCAGGTTTTTCTGTATGCATGCTGACATAGATTCGGTATATCTGTCATTAAATCCACATACTGTCAAAGTAACTAGTGTCGTCCTCAGTCTCCAGTTGAGGTATGAATTCAGCTTTCTGCCTGAGGAGGCCGTTCCAGTCCAGGCCCAGGAAGAATGTGTGCATCTTCACCTCAGTGGTTCCACCTGGAGAAGAAATCAGTCAGACTAAACCCATTTTTGATCTGGCGTATAGCTACTTGTCAACTAATACGTAAACCCACCAACTGTGTAAAATGAAAAATGACTGTTCTGCTCTTTGAGGTTTGACATATTCAAGTCAATAATTTCTAGAAGTCTCACCATCCATTGTGAGCTAGTAAACCTTTTTTCTGTCTATAGAAAAAAAATACCAACTCTGTCTCTGCCCATTCAAGCCTTAAAAGCATTGTCACAACAGCTTCAATGTCAACATTAAACTGTGTATTTGATGGACATTTTTTATCAAATAAAGCCACAAAAGCAGAGAAGGGATGTGGTGTTTATTACTATGGGTAAAAAGAGCAACTTCAAAGGTCTACACAACTCTAAATTTCTCTGATAACAACTATCCCTTCCTAGTGACAAACCTCATCTCAAAGCTATTTCCATAATTAAATACATAATAGCGTCAACGTAATTTGTTTGCGTCTGCTCTTGGCCCTCATAAGGTCCCCATGTTGTGCAAGCAGAGGCTCAACAGGCTATACTCCAGAGAGTCTTTGTCCATCCATCCATCCATCCATCCATCCATCGCCAATCACGCTGCCACCAACCTGTTCCCAGGCGCTCCAGAGGACTCTGCCTCAGCAGTCTGGTGATGAGATCCTGAGCATCAGCTGGCAGAGCGTCTTCCCCTTCCGGCCAGATGATGTCATCTGAACACAGAATCACAAACTATGAATCAAGGAAGCACTGTATGTACAAAGGTCAGGAGACTGAAGTGTAAAATTGATGACATATCAAAGGAGTAAAATAATGACCTGCATCATAAAGAGCTATATGTGTAGAACAACAATGAATTAATTGCAAGAATTTCTTACCATTGACCACTTGACCGAAGAGCTGCTCTGGTGTGTCTCCAAAGAAAGGCACACAGCCCACCAGGAACTCATACAGGATAATGCCCATGGCCCACCAGTCCACAGGCTTCCCATAGCCCTGCCTCAAGATCACCTCTGGAGCAATATACTCTGGAGTGCCACACACCTGGATAGACAAAAACAGAAGATGGAAGGCAAGGTTGTTATTTAAGGTCATAAATACAAGAGACAAGATGAAGACAAGTCAAGCTGAGAAGAGACAAACCTGTTTGTCGATGAATTCTCTGGTATCTTTTTCAATGTGTCCTTCATACAAGTTGGTCGTCATGTTCATAAGACCGATTTTTGACAGCCCAAAGTCTGTCAGCTTAATGTGTCCCATGGAGGTGATTAACAAACTACAAAGGAAGGAAACACAGAAATGTTTCATGTTAGATCAAATGCTAACCCCAAAGCATTTGAATTTGAGGCTCAAAAAAAAAAAAAAAAAAAAAAATCAAAGGCTCAAAGTTTGAGAAAACTCTGCTCTAACTTCAGAGAGATTGCCGGTCTTTTACAGATGATCGCAAGTCTAAAAATGATGAAAGCTTTTAAGTAATTCAGTGATGCCTGAAAGCACCGATAGGGAAATTGAGAAACTGTGACATGTGTGGGAATATTCTCTTTGTTCAACTAGATGAAAACTCACTTGTCAGGTTTGAGGTCTCTGTGTACGATGCCATAGTTGTGAAGGTACTCTAGGGCCAGGACAGTCTCTGCAAAATACAACCTGGCCATGTCCACAGGCAGAGGACCAATGTTCTTCAAAAGGTTTGCACAATCCCCACCTTAAAGAATAAAGAAGGCCATCATGACAGACACTGTCAGGTCAGATGCTTTGCTGAGACTTTCATGTGAATGACAAGTGGAATATTAAAGTATATGTATACTTTGTGCAACAGAATTCCACCATTTCTAACAAGCACACATTTAACAGACACACAATGTCTTGGTGGGTATCGAAGTAGAATCCAAAACAAATCTACCTTCCACATACTCCATGACCATGCAGAGGTGTCTCCGGGTCTCAAAAGAGCAGAACATAGAAACCACAAATGGGTTTTCAGCAAAGGTGAGGATGTCTCGCTCCACAAACACCTGCTGGATTTGGTTCCTAAGAATCAGGTTCTGCCGGTTGATCTTCTTCATGGCAAAACGTTGACGGGTCTCCTTGTGGCGCACCAGAAATACAGCCCTGCGTGGCAGCAAATGGACAAAAGAAGGCAGGGAGGGAGAGGGGAAAAAACAAGAAAAAAGCCAAATTACAGGACAAACCAAGATGGGACAAATTATACAGAAATGAGAGAGGAAGGGAAATAAATTGAGAGATTTTACAGGGAAAGACGACGGAAAAAGCAGTGAGAAAGCCTTGCTTATTAATGAGCTTCAGTTCAGACTTAAAAAGAAATTGCCCAGAGAGATTGTCAGTGTAAACACAAAAATACTACAATCACACATCCTCATTTTAGTTTCTTTTCCGCTTTTATTTGGCTCTCTGTGGTGTCCACAAAGTGACTGAGTCAGACAAACGCAAACAAAGAAGTCTGTCTTACTCACCCATAGGCGCCATTGCTAATGAGCTTTATAGTCTCAAAGTCGCTCTCCAGTGGTTTTCTACGAGGAGGGGTGCAGGCTGCTCGGCTCTGAATCACACACATCCAAAACACAGAAGGAAATTAAAAGGAATGCAGCTTCTGCATTACTTCTAAAAAGCATGGATTCATGCACTTCATGAGTTCATCATGGTAGGAAGGATTTAGTATAAACAAACCCCACAATTCGCCCATAAATCTGTATCTATCTGAGAAACCTCTCAGTGTTTAGCTCTTCCTCATTAGATTTTCTAGTTATTTAGAACAACTGCCACTCCTTTAGCCTCTTCTGTTTAGTTTCTTCTGTCGCACACTGTCACTTTACAGTTCAGTATGTCTACATTGTAACTGTTTGTAAGGTTTTACCTGTATAGGTAAAACCTCTACAGCATCATCAGATTCTCTGCTGGCTGCTCTGTGACTTGGACTTGTCTGCTCCAGATGGACCATTTCTGTAACAGAAGCAGACGCAACATATCAAGTCAGTTTTACAAAAACACCAGTGAGTATAAGAACTGCTTATATTCAGCTGTAAAGATACTGAAAGACGATGCTCAATAAAAGTAAATCAGACATCCGTCACTGTGCCTAATGCATGTTTGTTGGCAGGGTTTGCAAGAGTTTCTTCTGTAATTAGTTTATGATGTGTCAGTGACAATTGATTCTGCTATTCTATATTGGATATCACTGAAAATCAATGCAATACTCAGCATGGAAGGGCATTCTTTCAGTGTACACAATATCAGTAGATGCAACTAAAACAGAAATAAATGTAAGCACAGTAAAGTGCAAGTAGTAAAATAAACAAATTCACTAAAAAACATCAAAATGTATGTGCAATTGCAGATATAAGGAAGTATAAGTTTTTATTTAATACTATAGAATATTCTAATGGAGAAGAAAAAAATATATATATATATATTAAAGTAAGATAAATTCCTGTAATAATTTAAAGAGAAGACATACAAAAACATCAAGAATAGTGTCATTAGCACAATTCTCTGTGTGATTTCACTGTTTACAAAGTTCTCAAACTGAGAAAAAATATTTTTGGTTATCATTTATGTTTTTCTTTAAGTAAAATAGTGAACTTGAACGCATGATTTTTTGCTTAATGGAATTAGCCCATTAAGACCTGATGCAACATATGTGTATGCCGGCATGTGGATTTAGAGGGCACCTTAGGTTTTAATGGGTTAACAGGATATGAACTCCTTATCATGTGATTTTTGAAGTTGAATAAAGTGTTTATTGACATACTGACAGAGACAATGCTCTATTAATAATGGTAAGAATTATGATGTCTGTATTGTGCACAAGCATGTAGTAAAATTAATGTGAAAGACCGTAACTTGAAGTCTTTAGTGCAAATATGAGGCAGACGAAATAAAAAGTCAATTTTGTACCTTCCAGAGGATCTCTGGTAAGACCCAGCTGGCTGATGATGTATCTAGGAATATCAGTCTTAATGCCCTGGCCCACCTTGGCCTGGCCCTCTGCAACCTCCAAACGCTGGTAAAACTCCTCTGGATCAAATTCCTACACAAAACAAAGAACAGAGCTGTTGAGGTTTTCCTAAAGTCTGTGCTTTTTGTGGTAATGGCTTTTGCAAAGGAAAAAAAATTGAAGTGCCAAGTATTACAGTGTGCAGAAAAGCGCTGCATGTAAATATTTTGACAACCTACAAACCACGCACCACAGAAAAGAGGAAACCAATGTTGCAATGTCTCAGATATTTTTCCAATATGATTCAATAAAGTTGACACAATGACATACAGTACTCATGACAGGAGGCAGATTGAAAAGCTTTTTTAAAAAATGCATATTCTCAGACCATTAGATTAACATCTGGGCCAGTTTTAGGGACCTGTAAAATTGGGGCAACAGCTTCAACTCACAAATGATTACGTTTCAAAACACCATCCTGTCCAGCATGTAAACTTGCTGTTTGCTTATTCCAACAAGCACCGGGGTTATTATGGCAGAAACTCATTATTACTACAGCATATCATCAGTATATGTGAGTCACCTGTTACACAAGCATGTGAACCAACAGGTATTTTCAAGGCTCTAAGCCGGTGAACACTGATATGACGTCACTTGTGTACCTGTGATCATTACTGAGTCTTACCAGACACTCCAACAGCCTGGCAGGCCTGGAGATGATGATGAGAATCTTCTTGACCAGTTTGGTGATGATGGTCACCTCCTCGCTCTCTGAACGCTCATACGCCTGATCAGGACAGGACAAAGGATGATGGATTATTATTGTGACTTAATCCAATTGGCACAGCTCATCCGCTGGTACAGGGTCTATCTGTTCTGTAGCCTGGTGCATTCATTTTATCTTCTTACATTATCTGTGAGTGATTGAAGGGATCATGGCTGGTATTTCAACATCTTTTCCCCACCATGCCAGATTTATTCATTTTCGAAAACACTTGCAAATTCCCTTTTATTAACACTTATTGTCTCCATATCTTAGTCTAACATGGCCTTGCCTTGGTCAAATAGCAGGTTCAGAAACAGCGCAGCAGAAGTAAAAAATGTCAGTCAGAGTTCAGGTCAATCTGCTGTCAGTTTCAAACAGGTTCGGTGTCTTAACCTGTCCAACCTGCTACATGATTTGTTTATAAAAAGGTCTTCCAAAACAGAAACTATATTTTAACTACGCATGCAAGTACAGAGACAAATTCATACATTAAAATGTACATTTCAGAATGTGACAGAAGGAACCATTTTCTAAAAATAAACACCAAGCTGGAAAATAACTTTTGTGGCCTAGCAGAAAGTATGATTTTAGTGGAACTTATGGGCCATATAATGGCTCTCTCTCTTGTACTGCAAGATAAACAATGTTATGCTTGGGTGAATACAAGAAAGACTTATACTAACTGTATATGAGTACAAGAACCTTTAAATTATTCAACTTTCTGAATAAGAAAGTCATTTGGGGTCTGAGGCTCCAGCAGAAGCTGTCATCTATTTTGCAGAAGACAGCATCTTCTGCAGCAAAATTGTTGCTGGGAATGTTATGTAATAAATCATTACATAATCAAACACTTGACCACTGCACAGTTTTCTGAAATAATACAAAATGACAACACTATTACTAGCCAATGAACTGGAATCAGTGCCAATGAGGACAAATCAAACAGGCAATTTCAATTCAATGTTCCCAGTGCAGCTACAGTGTAGCGCACAATGTCCCACAGGGCAATCTAAGTTACCAAGAACCAGTCCACTGGCAATATCTTAGAAGGAACAAACAAATACGAACAAGATTATATGCATTTCTGACAGAACAGACAAACACCCACCTCATGTAGCAGCTTCTCCAATTTCTCTTGAAGCTCCACAAAGTACCTGGAGGTGACCAGGCCTTTCTGGGACTTGTCCAGGCAGTCTCTGGCGAGTTCCACCAGCTGGTGCTGAATGAATCCCAGCACACCATCAGCCAAGGGCAGAGCAGTGCCTGGGGAACACTCTGCAATGATGTCGAGCAGTCGACCCTCCATCTGGGCTGTCGCCTGGGAAACCAAAATGGAAGACTTCATTTAAGACAGTGATAGCATCATGGTATTAACAATTTCTTTAAACTCGATTGGTGAGTGAGTTCAGATATCCGGGAGTGTTACAATCTCCTGTACTGCTCTTCATGTGCAGTATAAAAAAAAGGTCAGTCATACATGTCTGTGGATGGTTTGTACATATAACACAATCTATAGAAATAACAAATCAGAAAGAGAAACAGGTTTTGATAAAGAGAGTGAGGCTCAGGAAACAGTGACATTACCTTCGGAAAGCGTTCCTTGTAGACATGGTTCATCATGACAATTTCATTATCAAATACTCCACAGGTCCGTCCAGGGCTGGGGGGGGGGGGACCCAACAAAAACAGAAAATAGGTCGGAAATACAGTGTCAGAATCAACTTAGTGTATTTGTGCACAAAGGAAGTTTCTAAAATCAATGCCGTATTTGAATCACCTTTAAAAAAAAGGGAATATTATTTTCAGGATATGAAGGAGTGATATAGGAGTGAGAAATGAGGGATGAGAGGCTCACATTACATTAAAATAATAATTAACAGTTTACTGAATATACACGCATAATACAATATATACGTAATACACAGACACAAAATCCATGAATGTCTTTTATGAGTGCATTACCAATGCTTGGCTGAATGTGTTTACTGCCACCCAGGTCATAAACACAGCATGTTTGAAAATCACACTAATGTGTTTCAGATCAGGTTCACATATGTAGTATCCATGACCACATTTGTTGTGTGCACATGGCTTCAGTTACAAGAGAGTGCCTTTTAAACTGTCCATACACATTACAAATCAATGTACTGTCACCACAAAAGTTAAAAATAGTGAACCCAGGTGCTGTTTTACACTATGTTGCATACTACAAATTACAATATCAATATGTCACATGCACTTTACTATTTCTGGGTAACCACAACAGTTGCACATGCAGCACGGTTTTAATTGAGGTCAATAGCAACCGCTAACCTCTTGGGAACTATTTGGGTGCAGCATGAAATGGTTCTCACACCCTCTGGAGCTATTTCAGGACAACATTGACACTTGTCGATCATCTGCTGTCATAAGTAACATGCACAGTCATTTAGATGTGATTTTAAGACATGACAAAAGTCAGTGAGATTAATTCAATAAGCAACAAAGGCCAAAGGTTTAGCTAATCACAACCCTGAGGGATGTTCCTCTCTGGTGTAAATGCCAACGGGTTGGTAAATATATCTATGAAGTACTTGTGTGAATTGTGCATGCACATAATGTGTGAGTATGTGGCACAGGCAGAGACGTGTTGCAGGAAAACAACCACATCAACATGTTGACAACACCCTTCACAGGCCAACACAAAAGTCTACAGCAACCTCTCCACTACTGAAGCTATTTAGAAGGATTGTTTCTGCAGAGCTAAATGATGAGAAAATGCTGCATTGTAATCCAGAGGATTATAAGTAAGTAGCACAGAGGCTTTTTCCAGAAACACATTCAATAGCTATCCCTTTATATTCAAATCTTTCCACTCAGTATTTTTACCCTTTCTAAAGAGTAAAAGAAGAAAGAAAGATATTAAGAAACATTTGGCTTGCTTTTGTCAGTTTGAAGCTGACTGGAAATCCTGGCAAATATGACACTGCTTGTTCATATTTGTGTTTTCTGCTCTGCAGCTGCAATGGGTACTGTGTGTCACCAGTGCTTGATGCATGTTTTCAGCTACTAAACGTAGTAGGTTCCATATAAGCTCCATCCTTAATGTCCCTTTCTGATCATTGATTAAACCCCTAAAAAGTCAACCCTTTGTATCACAGTTACTTTTTTTTCATGACAATAATGCCTTCCTACTTTGAAAAGGCCTGCACTATTGCTTCCTTTAGAATGTGCAGATCTCTGAAGTCCTGCCGCTTTCACCACTTATCCCTCCCCACTCGCTGCTGTTGGAGCACACATCTCACTTATGACTCAGTTTAAACACAGTAAAGCTACTCTACCCTACAAAATGGCAATTTGTAATATTGAACTAATTCAGCCATATGCATTATCAATCCAGAAATCTATTCTAAAGAACAAAAAATAATACAGAAATCCACGCCCTGAAAGTTGGCAGAACTGAGTCCTTATTTTTGTCAGCTGCTACCACCACCTCTTTTTCTACCGTGGGAAAAATTAAGATTTTAACACCTTAAGAAAAGTAAGCAAATTCCGACATCTTGAAGTATACTTATTGCCTCTCTTGAAGTGTAAATGAAATTATAAAACCAGTTATAATTAACTAAGTAACATTAGTGATGTAAGCAGCAGTAAACGACAGCAAGATACAACAGTGTTTCAATGAAAACAGAGTTGTTGAGACCTGTTCAAGGACTACTAGAGTGAAACAAAGTTAATTCTGAGTGATATTTATGACAAGCAAATCCTACTTAAATCAATGAGCATGTAACACCTACTTGAACACATTTCAACAAGCTCTCACTCCTGCTTTCTAGACTATGCTATCAGTCTACTCAAATGCTCATGGATGTTTTAATGTGCAGCATTACTATTTTTGTGTGTGCTTTTAGATATTTTTAGTCTACATATCTGTACTAAGCTTACCGCATTTCGATTGTTTGCATGTAGGTGTTTTTGTACTATTTACTGTGCATATATTGTGCATGGACTGAAGCCAGGAGGGGTGTAGCTACTTGGGTTCCACCCTTTTTAATCCAGATAATATAAGGGCATTATCTATTCTCCCAGGGCAGCACAATGTCACAGAAATGTTTGTGTAAGAGAAATAGTCTCACATATTTGCACAGCGCAGGTATTGCATGATTCAAATCCAAGTTACCTGAGACTGCGTGAACGGAGTCTGACAGGGGGCGAAGGGTGAGATCCTTCTTCGTCCGCCACACTCTCCGTGCTACGGAAATGTTTGAAGAGGAAGTGGAGATCATCTTGCGTGGGCTGGAAGGGCAACTGGTGCAATAACTCTTGGGAAGAAGATGACTGGGTGGGAAAAGTAAAGACAGGACAAATGGGATGTGTAAGAAGCAGAGAAGAAGACAGTGGAAAAGAATTGTGTATAAAGGTCTGGGTACTGTAGTTAATATAGTAAATATTAAATTAAATCAATCAATGATGGAATACCCAACCTTTTGTCTACTTTTAGTCATGTTTGAATGTATGAGAGACTGCGCTTCTACAGCTTTGATGATATAACATCCTGTGTTAAAAGGCTTCCTCTGATAAGCGAGTCACACCGCTGCTCTCTCAGATTCACTCATTATCCTCTTAATACTCAGAGTCTTAAAGGCTTTCATGTTCCACTACAGATCGGAATTAAACGTAACACTTAACAAGGACACGTTGAGAACGGCTGCAGTAAAGTAAAACATCCTGAATCCCTTCCTACTTTTCAAAAAGGACTCGGTGAACTTTAGCGGCCTGCTACCCTGAAGCAGGTTTTAGCAGCATTTTCTTTTTTCCTGCTGCAGCATGCTTTGACATAGCAGCATCAACTTTTGTGTTGGCCATGCATGCATTTGTTTTCTCTTGCTGAGGCAAAATATGTGACACACACTGCAATTTATGAGACTTCCCATCTGGCTGGGTTTTTGTGTTTTAGTGGAGAAAGACAAGACTTGCTCACAAGACTGAGAGGAAAGAGAAGAGTCAAACAGAGAGAAGAGCAGAGAAAAAGACCAAGTGAAACAGAATAAGAGACTGATGGAGTAAGAAAAAAAGAGAACAAGTGACTGAAAGGATGCGGGGAAAGATACCCTGAGGAGGAAACTAGAGACGTGTCAGAACCGAGCAAGAGCTGCATAAAGCCCTCACTGACAGCAAGCCTGAAAGGGGCATTGTGGTGGGAGGACTGACCTCACCATCTCCAAGCCATGTGGTCGGCCATACAAAATTACAGCCGTGACACAGGAGCTGGGTATTGTTTTTTTACAACCCATTGCAGTTTCAGTAAGGGCTTTCAAGACAAAAAATCTCAAGATAATCACTATAGAAACCCTCAACAATTAGCTGATGGGTGTAGCTGGGCAGTACGGTGTGCTACCCCTATTTGACTTTTCCCGAAAGGAAAAGCTGAGTAAAGCAAAGTGAAACACTGTAGAGTCCCTAGTCGTTTGTGATGTTATCCAGGAAAAAGAAACAGGGAATTTCAACAAGACCTGTGTTATTTTAGTGATTAGACTTATTATTCCTGTACTTTCCCTTGCTCAGGAGGGGACACAGAGTACAGCTCAAATCATTTTGGAATAAAGTCATTCATTTCATAATGAAGGTCACATGGTAAACTATTGACTTAACCATGTGGCTTTTTGTTTCTACAAAAACAAATCTAGGTTTATCGTTGCATTCATGCAGAAAAATACCCCATATTGACTGAGTGTATTGAACTGCCATGAGGATAGAAAACTGTTAATCGTTTATCAAATCTACTGCAGTTTAAATAATTCCAGTACAACTCAAGAAAAGACATCTGGGCACTGATTCCCATTTCCTCTCTGACGTGGAAACCATGGCCCAAGGTTGATGATAGAGAGATGCATCATCACTGGACTTATCCTGTTATGGCTGTCTGAGTCACTGAAGTGTGCCGACTTCAATCTCTAGTCAGCTGCTTTGTATAAACCAACTGCTGCCCAAACTGTCATGAAACATCGCAGTGATGGTGTGAAGATTTCCAACCACTTTTGAGAGGATCTTTACTGTATTACCAAAACAAATTATGCCAACAGTATGACAGAAAGTCACAGCACTTAACTTCAAATAGTCTACAGACACCTCAGGGTAAATGTGAAGTGATACGCTGCACAAAATTAAATTAAAAACAACCTCCCCTGTAGAAAAGTTAGTTTTGTTCTTCACCAAGAGAATAAAATATGGTCGGACAGCTTCATGTCAAATGATCCCAACAGAGACATGTTTTTAAGAGGTGGAAAGTAATTAAAGGAAGTTTTTAAAAGGCTCTTAAAGTATAGCTGTCTTCTGTGTTGCCTAATTAACCACTCCTGTTTTTGACGCATGGCAGAATCGAAAATACAATATGCTTTCTGATAAGTTTACATAAACAACAACCAATCTATGCTTGCTGATAAGTTTACATAAACAACAACCAATCTTCTTATTGATCCCTTCGATATGTTTTTTTTTAAATTATGAGCAAGATACATAGTAGCTGGAGCTTCTCAGTGCTCTCTGATGTACAAACTGTGATGGTGACACACTTTCTAAAATGGCTGATATATACCAGTATTGATGCATGTACAATAAACTCATTTTTGTCAATATATCAACCCAGCTGATTTAAAGTCTAGCGCTATTAATGCACGTTGCTTCTAGGGCTTCACTGACTATGCGATGCTATATTCAACATGCATGGGGCAACTAACCTTTCAGTTTCACTCCTTACACATGATACCATCAAGTCTGTGACCAGCTGTCTGTGTTTGTTGATTTGCACATGTTGGGGCATTCTGCACTGCAAATTTTTTACCGCCCTTTTTCGAGTCTACAGGGAATGAGCGTTTCAGATTCCCAGACAGATGCTGGATTACATGTCACTTTAAAATGTTACATGACAAGCTGAATCCCTTTACTCAAAATGTAAGTCTTTCCCTGTGAGTCGTTTGTCAGAAAATATAATACACACTTTCACAGTTCATCTAAAATATGGTTCACATGCAGAGCTTTTTTATACAAGAATCTACCCTATAAATGGTGCCCGCTGTTAATCAACAAGCATTTATAGGCAGATTTATTTCTTACAGTGTGTAATTTGATGGGATTTATAGTTGAGTTTGTCAGCACCAGAACTTTACAAGACACCACAGCACTGTAAACTGACTGAAACAATGAGTGCAAGTAGCATCGTGAGCTAAATGCTCCCATGGCAGTGGTTTGGAAAGAGGCTCAATATCTGATGAGGGAAAGAGGAGACAGACAGAAAGACAGATTGAAGCTCAGCTTACAGATACTGATGAACTGGGCGCATTGGTGCAGTATCCAGATGACGGAACAGACGCCACAGACCATCTTCGCCCATCCGCTCTGCTGAAACAAAACAGTAACCGGCTGCTCAGTGGTAGCTCACATGAAGCCTACACATCCTGTCGACTGACTCTAAACTTCAAAGTTTTGCTTTTTACATCTTCACATCTCGGTTGAATAAAACATTGTTCCATGCAAGTTTAAAGGCCACCAGATAGCATCTGAAGTTTGAATGTGTGTTCTTAAGAAGAACCAGCAGGCTTTCATTTTCTTACCTTTCACTGCGGGCCAGTTGGCTACACAGATGTAAAAGGAGAAAAACATAAATGGAGGAGAGAGATAAAAAGAGAATGAGGGGTGAGTAGAGACAAAAAGTGAGAAAGAAAATAAATACTGTTTAATGATAGTGACAGAGTGAGTCTGGCTGTCAGAGTCACAGTCCTGTTAGTCTGTCAAAGCTCGCAGCCAGTGGCTGTCTGCTGTTTCTTCTTCTGAACACCTGCCAAGCTGCTATCATACTGCAGCACTGAGACCTACAGACACTTAGCTCATGTCTCATTATACAAACACAGAGACATACAATAGGCCTACACTCATAAACACTGCATTAAACACCCACCCAAACCACTACTACACACAAAAAACCTCAAGCTTTATGTGAAAAATTTCCACTTGTTCTGTCTGTATCTCCATCGCCCCCCACTCCCTACTCTTCGATCCAATATGGCACTCTGAGGACATGGCCCAATTTTTTTCACTGATTCAATCCGTTATGACAAAGATGGTCAAATGTTTCCTTGTAGAACCAGCTCTTGGGGACATGTAGCTAAATCAGAGGTGTCACAATGAAATTGGGTGGCTCTGCTGTGAGATCTGAGGGTTAGTGAGGTGTGTTAGACATGTGCTTTCTCATCTGGTTCATATCCAACATGCATGACATCCACAACATGTTAATAAACCCCTTACTGCTGATACTAGAGTATCGTATTCAGGTCCTTTAAGTCTTGTAAGAAGGGGAGAGGCCAAGATTAAAAACAAGGTTTTAAATCGATGCTAGAATCAATGTCTGGGTTGCAAAATAAAAACAACAGGTGGGAAGCAGTCCTCAAAGCCCATAGGATAAAAAAAAGCATCTTTAATGGCAACTACAATCATTGAGATGGTTCCTTATCATGTTATCCCTTCCTTTGAATTTAAAGAGAACTATATATTCCTTGCGTGAATGCCAGCTATTGCATGTCTGGCTGCTACTCAATGTTCATATGACAAAATAGCTGCACAAACCGCAGGGCTATATAGCTTATGTGAATAACAAATAAACCCTGTGGAGCCGTCAAAAGTGCAGTCACAGCAACTCTCTACACATTGGCAGCTTAAATAGTCAGAATAAATTTAGATGACTCCGACAAGGCATTTCTATAAGGATCCTTCCCCTCTCCGTCCCCGAGCTTATGGTGCAATATGCCATGCTGCACTGCAACATATCACATGGCATTATATATTTAAAGTACATTCAGCGAGACAAAAGCTGGATATTCTTCTTGTGTATGCATCCAAGTCTATACGCTGCTGTTCTGCTAAGGTTTACTTACAAGCTAGTCATAACACACTATTTTCTGCAACTGGACGAGGATGCCAGTTCCAGTGAGTGCTCCTCTAAATCCCAGTGAGTCTATAAACAGTTGCAGGATGCGTGATGAGAGGGCAAGCTCTGCAGTTTTTCCCCATAATCACAGCAGCACAGAGTAATGAGTGTGCGCACCGACTCGCCTCCTTAATTGGCTTGACAAATGCCAAAGCCCATGTCCAGCAAGTGGCCCTGGGGCCTTTCAGCTGGTCCGGCTTGCTTCTCCATTGCCTCATTTCCAAGGGCAAAGGGAACAAGCCGGGGCATGTTCATTATTCATTCACTCAGATTCCACCATAAGGAATGTTCTTAGGTTATTTTGGTGATTTCGAGGCTATAGTCTAAAATAAGTGGACAATTCTGGTGCAGTGTGGAAGTGGGTTTAGGCTTCATTAGGCAATAATCCTGCCGAGGAAAAGTTCCCAATAAAACCAGTGGCAGTATTTAATTCAGTGTCATTGCAGGGTTCTGGTAACCAGTATGTAATGGACCATAAACAGACATATATTCTATTAGCATTCATTTCTTATATTTTAAACTTAAGATTTTTGTAGTTTTGTCACCTCACATCTTTGCATGAGGAATAAAGAAGTGACTCTAACGCTAAAATGTGCACTAAATCCACTGGAATTTCCTCTGCATTTTGAGTCTCACTTCTGATAACCAATTTTCCTGCTCAGTTATTATGGAAAATACTACTGTAATAACAATCATTTAAATTCTGTCTTACCTGCGAGCAAACTGGAAGTTGGCAGAGGTGCTGGCAGAGACATTTCTGGGGCTTTCCGAAGGGCTACTGCCAGCTGAAGAAAAAAAAATCCATTACAAATTTAAAAATGGGCAGAAGCTGAGAGAAACTATGGACATGACTACTAATATGCTGAATTACTGCACTGGCTGCCCCCTGGTTTTACAAAACAAGTTTGAAATGCGTGCAGTGATCATCTAATGAATTTTGCAACTGGTTTCACTTCACAGTTCAACCTGAAACAATCAAATCTTTTAATTACAGTGATGCGTTCACAGACAGTAACTAGGCCTCTTCACTGCTTGATCAAAGAATTTCTGTGTCAGCAGACAGCAGGGAGTCCGCTTGTTGATCACACACCACATACTCGCTAAGGGACTTTCATGCCAGTCAGTGAGGGCAAACCACTGCCACACCCTGATTAAATTATTTTTTAAATAGGTACAGGGACTAAATGCATTTTCACAGAGCCAATCAGTGAACTGCAACAAGGAATAAACACCCAGAGGGAGCAACATTGAAAAATACCATCATGAAGAGGAAAACCATTATATGTCTTATGCACTATACTGTGAGCACATTATAATCAAACAGCAGTAAAAACCTGATAAACACCAGAGGATAACTGGTGTTAGTCTTGTGACATACAGCACCAAAACAAACAAAGCTGAGGGAATATATTCATAACAGAAAGCTCATCCTGTGGTCTCCTGCCACAAATGAACCCGTTCATTCCATCATTCCAACCTCGCTGACTTGTCTGCTTTACACGAGATCATGACTACATACATTATATTTAATGAGCCTCCAGTCAAATTGCCAAACCACACACTGAGCCAGGCAAACGTCAAAAACAACACACAAGTACCTGTGGCAAGTGGGAGAGGTGAAAGCGGTCGTGACAGTGTGGGCGATGGGGTCCCGACCGCCAAACTCCTTCTCTTGTTGTTACGGGAACTGAGAGGATGGAAACAAACAGAAGAGATTTTACTTTTGCCAATGCAAAACAAACATGATCACCCAGGCCAGGAAAACGTTATTTATCAGTCTTAGTGCAGTTAACAGCTGTGTAAAATAAAACACGGTCAACCTATGAACTATTCTAATAGGCAAAGCACTGGTAACTGTAAAGATACTGATAGTAAAGTTTATACACACACATGCATGTATAGCTACAAACATGTATTTATATAAACATATAAACACACAACCATGCGCTGATTTTTGCTAATGTGACAGCAGTGAATAAACATTTTGATAGTCTAATGTTTGGAAGTAGTTGCAGTATGACATTAAATCAAAGTTTCAATGATGATCCAATGACATCTGGTGTGTCTAGAAATGTTTCCATGTGAGAATATGGGAAACATCTGGAAGTACTTGCATCAGTGGGAACACCTGATTCTATAAAACAGCCTTGGTCGGCTGTTATACAACGATGAAGACAAATGAGTAGAACCATGACACAACTGAGGAGGCCATAACATACTGTCCATACCATTATACATGCATCATCTTGGGTGAAAACTATCCCTATCCAAACACAAACTGATGTACAAGTAAGAAAAGCAAGGAACAGATTGTTCTTCAGTTGCCTGCTGAGAGGTTGAGTAGTTAATACAATTTTGGTAACAGATTTTTTTTCTAGAAAAATAGTCCCTTTGTAATAAATGCCAAGTTTTTCAAGTTCATGATGTGTATCGTTGATGCACATTGTGAGGTGTTGTCTCAGTCAGGCTGTTATTTTTGAAGCCTGTGTTGTTTTCATAAAAGTTGTTCTGCCCTTGCAAGTAGAGTTCCTTTATCATGAAAGAATTTTCCCCAGTTTGGCAGATTTTTGTAGAGCATATAAGGTTATTTCTGTGTTTTTTTTTGTTTTTTTTTTGACAAATGCAAAATCACCTAATCCTTTCTGTAGAGCTTATTCTTTGAAAAGGTAAGTATAAAGTGGTGACTGACAAATACAAGCGGCATTTCTCTAAGCAGGACTGACCCAAATAGAGCTCACTGTTTATAATGCGGTTGCTTCAAAGTTCATATGTTATTTTATCCACATCCTGCATGTTTATGTGCACGGCCCTCTGCATGCTTGGTGCTAACTCAGTGTTAACAGGCATTTTCATTCAGATTGCAATTTTGGCTCCTTTTCAGATCGTTTTTGTGCTCTGCTATAAATCTGGGTGTAATGCCATCATGCTCTCTGTTTCATCCTGATGATTTCAATGCTGTCTCTCTTTCTCTCTGGCGGTGACCTAAAATAATTGAGGGGCTGAGACGACAACAGTGCCTGACATTTCTGGGTCGGTACTGAGGCAGATTCACAGACTATACAGCCCCCAACCCAAAAAGACTCAAAGTGGAGGAGATGCACAACAACAGAGGAACCGGGGAGCCAATAAGTGCATGATTTTGGCTTCAAAACATCTACAACGCTGATCCAATGATAGAAACACTGGGAGTGTACACCATTTCATTCTTATCAGTAAATAAATGAACAAACACTCGAGCCTGGACAAAATACTGGCATGAAAGCTTCACTGTATCACACCATTACCACGTGAGAGCATTATCAACAGTTAGCAGTGATAAGACTGCTCATATTTAGGACTAACAATAGCGGTTTGTAGGACTAGGCTGCCATGGAATACCATGAATATAGGCCACTAAGATGCAGGCCTGCATGTTTCATATGTCTGCTGATGGTGAAGGGCCTCATTTATTCACTGAAGTCCATCTACAATCACACTGTGGTGAACCTTTTACATGACTGAGGTATGAGCCCAACTATATGGAAAAAAGTGGAGGGTCTGACATTCCACATATAATCATGGGCAGACTATGATTATTTGGAAAACTCCTGCATATTATATGGAAATGAAAGATGCGGGTACAGGCTTTCATCCAGAACTTGACTCATTAGCAGTGATCTTGCAGTTTATGCACCTGGAAGCTAACAGATGCATAGCATGTCAAAGCAAGACAACATTTCATTACAGCAATAATGGGATTAAAGAAAAATGAGATAAAGATGCCATAATCTTCGATAAGATCCCTATGAGCTCACTGTTTACCACAAACACACTGAGTCATTGGGCAATAGGGGCTGTCGGGTAAGGGCTGATTAAATGTATCTCACAGATAAGGGCGCATCCACAACACCACAGTCCCACTAACCGCATCAGTGTATCGATCAGCACCGGGTCTTGGTGTCGCTGTATGCGACAGCTGGCAGCAGACAATGCAGCCTGCCCACAGACACACACACACAACAGTCTACAATGGCCACGTTTCTCTGTCGGAAACAAAAACTAGGGCGGATGTAACCGACTCATACAGTAACGCGCTGTAGGCTCCCACAGACAAGGCATTATAAATCTGAGCTGTACCCTGATAACGCCACCAAACGCCACGGGGGGTTGCGTTTACGTGCCGTTAACGGAATAGCTCAACATAAACGTTCAACAAATTGCTATTTATCGGGCAGCGAACGCCACAGCTGATGACAACCACAGCAGGGCAGACGTTTTGCTGCAGTTTGGTCGAGACCGCAGCAGCCTTGTTAGCATATTCAGAAAGACTGCTCCCAAAAACAGGTTTTCGTTACCTTTTCGATCTTTTCATCATGGCCCCAGTCACAAAACTAGTTTTGTAGCTTGGCAACACGGTCCAGTAGTAGTTTTGGTCAGACATGTTGGTGGTTATCGATAGAGCCAATCCAGATCTGAGAATAAGTCTCCTCTTGTTACAGAGGCAGCTTCATGGTAAACAGTCTCTCCGGGGGATGTGTTGCTAGCGACGGTGGTTAGGCCAGGACGCCGCGTCCAACGGCAGAAACTCCATTCAGCTTCGGTACAAACTGACCCCAGACCCTCGTAGGGCAGCTCGGATGTACAGAGCAGCTGCTACGGCCATGCCCGCCCCGTTTCCTGTCCGTTTTACCGGAAAAACGTCCGAAACAGTCCGTCTCCCGCAGGATGCGACATTATCGAGCGATATCTTCGTCAAAATATAGAGTGATACAAACTTTCCAGCTACAGCAATCGTCGGCCGCACTGCGCAGCCGCGTCAGCGCGCGCCAGCGGGAGGAGGGACTAATGATGCTTTCAAGCACTGTCGGAAAAACTGGTTTCACCACTATAACCAAACAAACATTAACCGTAAAGCAAAAACACGTCGAGAAATTAGGTATTTTCATTGATAAATTTCACTTACTAGCCAACACTTCAATATCTCAAAAAAGCAATAAAGGTACAACGTGCACACGTGCCATATCTTGGTCACAACTAGCTTCCGACAGTCTTGAAAGTGGCATTTTTGTCATCAGGGAAAATCCTCATGTGATTTTAGCAGATTTCAAGGACTGTTCAAAAATGATCTCATGGGTTCGAACTGTTTTCTTAAATTTTAAAAATAAGCATTTGAGATTTAGAAACAAAGTCATATTATTAAAATAACTTTCGCATGATATATTTAAGTAACCACACAATCATCCTATTCTCCGAGGTTGGATTACCAATTGGCCAAAGTGGGCGATAGCTCTGTGGCCCCAGGTCTTCAGGGAACCCAGAAGTCCTAGACTCACTCCCAGTTTGTTCGTGGCTATGGAATTATCTGTCATGAAAGCTGCATTTTTGTCATCAGAGTATATATAGATCCTCATGTGTTTTTCGTACATTTCTGTCCAACACGTGGTCCTATGAATTCTAATTGTATCCTGAAATGTTAAACTAAGCAATTAAATGTGAAGAAATTGAAATTAAAGATTCAGATGCATGCATATAGCATCTAATAACTTTTGCATAATATACTGAAGTACCAACACAATAATTCCAGGCTCCAGTGTTAAATTACCAACTGGACAAAATGAGCAACTGCCCTGAGGCCCTGAGGCCTTTAGGGCACCCAAAAGTCCCCGATTCATTCCTAGTTGGTTTGGTGGTAGTTTAATTACTTGTTCTGGAAGTTGCTTTTTATCATCAGAGAAGATGGAGATGCTTGTGTCATTTTAATAGATTTCAACGACTGTTCAAAACATGGTCCCATGAGGTCAAACAGTGTACTTGAATTTTAAAACTAGACAGACATGAATTGTGATTAAACTGAAATAAGGACATTCAGAAGCTATGCTATGCTACATAATAACCTATACATGTTCTATTTAGCATGTAAGTAGCAACACAGTAATTCTAGGCTGCAAAGCTGGCAACTGCCCTATACCTTCAGGGCACCCAAAAGTCCCAGATTCATTGCTAGTTGGTTTGTGGTTCTATAATTACTTGTAGATACATGTTTGACCGTCTTTTTTGTCTTTTCTGACTGTGTTAAGATTTGCATGGTACCTATTTGTTCTCATTAACCTAATTAGAACACAGCAGAAGCCCACAGCTCTTTTTTTTAACCCATAGGGAGTTAATCCAGCCCTGTGAGCTATCACAACGTTTAACATACAAGACAGAAAAATCCTAAAATTGCTGAACTTTCCAGACGCAGACACACTAGAGGTCCCATGATAATCACAAACAGCAACAGCTTTTAGCTCACAAACATACTGTGCCGGATGTAGCACCTAAAATGAAAATTTCCTTGTTTGTCTGACACCTAATTGGCACAAGGACGGCTGCAGCCCAAACTTATATAACTCATCAAAAACCTTTATATCTGTTACTTGAGGCCAACTGTTACTGTTGGCAGTGATTCTTGTATTACCTCACTCACCTAGAGTGAAACTCTCTTGACTTAAGCTCACGTATTAAGCAAGGGGAAAGCCCCTGAACAAGTTAGAATCAAAGAAAGGGTTGATGTTATTCTGACTGGGCAACAAATTCACAAGCAACTTCCTTCATGCTGTTCACGTGTCACTGATATGGTATTGTAACTTGATGTCAGCTGTAACAATGGAGCGATTACTTTGAATTCTGGGCAGGAAAAGACTCAGAAAAACAAACACACAAAAACATCAGAGCAGTTACCTGAAAGTTCTGGCTCAGTTTGCTCGCTCAGTTCAAATATTTAAACACACACTGCTCTGGTGAAATGGTAAAAGCCGATTCAGACAACACAATAAGCATGGAGTTTTAGCAACAGAAAAGACTAGATTATTGATTCTCACATACTGGGAAGATTCGCTGCATGCAGAATAGATCTTAGTGTCTGTTCTCACTTCCTAAGTTTATGTAGAACCAGTCTGAGCAGTGAGACGGCTCTATCTTCCATGCAGGAGTCTTAAAGCACTTTCAGAAGCTTCAGCCTCTCAGGGGAGGACCGAGTAAATACATACTGGTGTGGAAATTGGCATGCATGCACAACAAAGCTGACAAGTGACAGACATCTGGCTGGTCTGGTTTGAGGGGAATAAAGGGGGGCTAAAGGAAACAAAGACAGAGACAGCACAGAATAAACCAGCTGATAATACTTACACATTTCCCCTGCGAGGAAGACTCAGTTCTTTCTAGAATGAAAAAGACGGGAAAGATTGAAATGAGACTATTTTCTTTTTAAAAAATGCTTCTTCTTTTTTGCTCTGATAGCGTTACTTTGAAATGCAAATATCTGGGATGTTTATTGTTTGGCTTAAGGGCTTCTTCTCCTATCGGTATCTTTTCCTAATCGGGGAACACATCTCATCCTCAATGTGTTTGTCCAGAAAGACAGGTTTAGGAAGAGTAAAGTTGCAAATTGTTTGCTGCTGTAACACTTTAAATTCAGATGATAATATGTCATAGGGGCTTTCCAAATGCTCTTTCCCTCACACTTATTTTCCTTTCAGTGCCGTGTAAATACCATTAGCTATAATATGGCCTAGTTTCTTGCATGACAAGTGGGCCTTGTAGCCATATAATTGCCAGGAAGCAAATCCCCACCAGCCCATCCGTAGCTACTGTGTTAGAGCTCAGACAAATGTAGAACTGTCCTTGCCCCTCAGGATGTGAAGGACAGGGTGGCACTCCGTCACACTGACAGGTTCTGTACAAAACCATTTTGAGAGTCCCCTCACTTATTCTCACAATTCATGGCAGAAAGCGACGCATTAACATCACATTTAAAAATAAGGTCAGTAAACACACGCCTAAACAAGGATATTTCGTCAGTATTTTAATTATAATAATGATCGTCAGGTTCTATATTAGTATAATGACTGGGCTGCACTTCATCTACGTTCAATGAATGCAAGGTGGGAAAGAAAGCAATTACTGTAACTGAGCGGGAAAACCCACTGTGGACAGGGAGCCTTTCATCAGAAACCTCCTCCATGTCAGAGCTCAGGTGGAAACAATACAGCTTTCACAATTTATTCAGAAAATATACACATGAATGAAGTAGTGTGAGGAAAGAAAAAACACTTAACCACTCCTATTCTGACCATTCCTGACTAATAAACATGGCACCCAGGAGAAGATTAAAGAGACATCTCTGCCAGTCTTCCACAAACCCTTGGGTTTCATGCTCCTATCACCACGGCAACCAGATTATCCAAAGCCCCAAGGAAGAGCTCCAAAATAAACACACAAGTACAAGTAGATCACATTTACAGACTACATTTCATTATGTGCCCTAATTGCTTCAATCTATGGACTCATCGTCTGTTCTGACGGGTGTTTATGGTAAAATAATCAATACACATAATGTTTTCCAAACGGTGTCACATGATTACCATAGGGAATAAATAGATAATAAATATTTTAAATGGAACATCAGAAGCGGATCAAGCGCTACACCCAAAGCGGATCCCTGAGAAATGCTACATCGTCGCCAATGGCTCATCATCATAATCATATTATATCTGTTTGCCTGGAAACAACCACGATCGGAGCCAGAGCGCTGTCATGACAGCCGCCGCTTACCTGGAGACCTCGGCGTCTCAGGATATTCGGCTCATCCATCACTGAAGACAATAGAAACCCCGCAGCGGCTTCCCGGTCAGTCAGTCAGCCCATACTGCGTCCAGTCCTCTCCCCGGAGCTCAGATATAGATACAGACCTCCTCTCTGCTGCTACTGCTGCACCACCAACAGCTCCTCCACCTCCACCTCCTCCTCCTCCTCTTCCTCTTCCTCCCCGGAGCTGCACGACCGACCCGAAGAGGTGATCAGTTCATTCAGCCGATCAGCTGATCAGGAGGGAGGCAGGGCATTAACCTGGTCCCGTTAATGAAGAGGGAACACACGCTGACCACACCCTCTTATTGATCTTCACTGTTCGCATGCAAATTACTGGCTTCACTGTGTGTCATGTACAGGTCAAGGTCCATCAGATGCAAAAAATACTTGAAAAAATCTTTAGTTCTCTCAAAAATGATTAGTTCTATTCTCACACCCAGCTCCAGTCTCATCAGTAGTTAGGATTTTCTTAACAAATTGGTCACCAAATATTGCCACAAAATAGGATAAGTAAATAAATAAATGTTTTTTTTAAATGCTAAGAATAAAAACAGTGAAATAATGATATATTCTTATTTAAATAAAGTAAAACCTGTGAAATTTGACAGTCACACGTTGTGAAATGTGTAATATTACAAAATATAGAACATTATTATTATTATTATTATTATTATTATACTTTTTTCTACGGACGGGGAAAACGCATTTTTGACGCCCTAAACATACACGAAAACGCATGAAAATCGCCACACACATCAGGACTGGCGAAAAATTTGATATTTTAGGGGAATGGCACGCGTGCGTGCCAAAATGGCTCAATAGCGCCCCCTAGAAAATTACGAAAATTCAGCCCCCGGACAGCGTTCGACCTAGACTTCTGAAATTCGGCACACATATGTAACTCATCAAGACGCACAAAAAAGCCTCTTGCATCATTACCCATAATGCAACAGGAAGTCGGCCATTTTGAATTATGAGTCATGTTTTGGACAATTTTGTGTCATTTTTGGACATTTTTTAAAATCTATAAACTCAAACAGCGTAACTCCAAGAGAGCTGAAATTTGGCCAGGATGTACTCCAATCACGGGTGATCAAAAGTTATCAAAACGCTCCGCAAAAGTCTGAAGGCGTGGAAATGGCGAGCCACGGAATGCGGCCATTTTGAAATATGATTCATATTTTGGACATTTTGTCATTTTTGGACATTTTAAAAAGCTATTAACTCAAACACCGTAACCACAAGAGAGCTCAAATTTGGTCAGGATGGACACCAGTCATGGTTGATCAAAGGTTATCAAAATACTCTGCAACAGTCTGACGGTGTGGCCATGGTGACCAGCAGAATGCGGCCATTTTGAATGTCTCGCCATGAAACAGGAAGTGCTGTCTAACTAGCCTGGACATGCATCAATCTGCCTCAAACTTTACATGTGTGATCAGAGTCCAGCCCTAATCACATCCATAGGTCGATATAGACTCACTGTCATAGCACCACCTGGCGGCCATTTTGAATTTCTCGCCATGAAACAGGAAGTCATGTCTAACTAGCCTGTACATGCTCCAATTTGTCTGAAATTTTACATGTATGATCAGAGTCCGGCCCTAATCACATCTTTGTGGCACTTGGTGGCCATTTTGGATTCCTCGCCATTAAACAGGAAGTGCTGTCTTACTAGCCTGTACATGCTCCAATTTGTCTGAAATTTTACATGTATGATCAGAGTCCAGCCCTAATCACATCTTTGTGCCACTTGGCGGCCATTTTGGATTTCTCGCCATGAAACAGGAAGTGCTGTGTAACCAGCCTGTGTCTTGCAGTCAGAGTGTAAAGAATTGAAGCTGTCAGAGGCTTTCTGTGGTGAAGAGGCTGCAGGACATCAGCTGCTCCAACAGGTGACGCCTTTGTTCTTTGGCTCCAACCAGAACCAGCAATAAATCAGCATGAGCTGCAGCTTATCCACCTCATAGAGTGTATAATAAAGAAACCAAGAGGTTTTAGTTGATAGCTGTCTCTAGTGAATGACCAGCAGTGTCTTGTTCAGGTTGTGAGGAGAAGTAAAAAGCTTACAGCAGCTGGTATTCCCAGGTAGTCTCCCATCCAAATACTAACCAGGCCCAACCCTGCTTAGCTTTGCAGATCAGATGAGATTGGGTGTATTCAGTCTCAGAAACAAGCCTACAATGTAAGTTCTGTACCTCACATGATTCAAATCTCCACTCACACCTTTTATTTGTCCTTTGATTGCTCCAGTACTGATTGATGCCATCATTTAAGCCAATTTACAACAACACCTTGTAGGAAATGTGGTGCAGAGGTAAGTTCTGTGCCTCACATGTTGAAGGTCCATGGTTCAAATCCCCACTCACACTTTTTATGTGTCCTTTGGATGCTCCAGTACTAATTGCTAGCATCATTTAAGCAAAGTTAGAGCAGCATCTTGTAGGACAGGTGGTGTAGAGGTAAGTTTTTTGCCTGGCATGTTGAAGGTCCCCGGTTGAAATCCACCTTAGTACCTTTATTATCTTCACCTCCTTAATAGTTTTGTGTACCATCATTTACGAAAACTAAGAGTTACACCCAGCAGGAAGGATAGCGCAGTGGTAAGTTATCTGCCTCTCATACAGGAGGTTTTTGGTTCGAATCCAGCCCAGGGCTCTTTTGACACTTTTTAAGATAAGATAAAGATAAGATAAAGTTCTTTATTTCTCCCCACTCCAGGGGAAATTGACATTGTTACAGCAGCTTTATTTACAATATATACATACTTTGGCTGTATGACAACCTCTTTCAACCATCATTACAACAAAGTCCACGAAGGACCTTGTGTGAAAGATAGCTCACACATAGGTTGTGTGTCTGTCATGTGGAGGGTCATGGTTCGAATCCCCACTGGGAACCTTGTGGAGGATGATAGCGGAGTGGAAAGGTTGTGGTCTGTGGTGTGGAGTGTCAGTGGATTGGAGTTGAAGGGTGGTTCCTGCAAAACCAGCAAGTTGCTGGAAAAGGCAAAGAGCGCAAAGAGCGCAAAGAGCGCAAAGAGCGCAAAGAGCGCAAAGAGCGCAAAGAGCGCAAAGAGCGCAAAGAGCGCAAAGAGCGCAAAGAGCGCAAAGAGCGCAAAGAGCGCAAAGAGCGCAAAGAGCGCAAAGAGCGCAAAGAGCGCAAAGAGCGCAAAGAGCGCAAAGAGCGCAAAGAGCGCAAAGAGCGCAAAGAGCGCAAAGAGCGCAAAGAGCGCAAAGAGCGCAAAGAGCGCAAAGAGCGCAAAGAGCGCAAAGAGCGCAAAGAGCGCAAAGAGCGCAAAGAGCGCAAAGAGCATCTTTTTGCCACTTGGCGGCCATTTTGGATTTCTCGCCATGAAACAGGAAGTGCTGTGTAACCAGCCTGTACATGCTCCAATCTGCCTGAAACTTTACTCTGTCAGGTGCAGCGCCTCCTGGTGGATATGTGTGGGCCAGTCGGGCCGCACGGATGCGAGGACCCGTCCAACGCTGCTTGCAGCTTTAATTATTATTATTATTATTATTATTATTATTATTATTATTAATGTATAGATTACTGATGTGAACATTATGTTTTGTATGTATGTATTTACTCCTGGTTTTGTTTTGTATTTTAACCCCATAAAACCCACTGTTGCACAAACATCAGTTTTATTTTTTTAAAGATCTTTTTTTAGTTTTTGAATATTATTTTCTATTATATACATATATAAAAATTGCTAATTTATTTCTATATAATATATTTATATTTTTTGCTCATTTTCTTCTATATTTTCTTTTACTGGTATATATCATTATTATTATTATTATTTAAATTTTTTAGTTTTATTTTATTTTTTGTAAATTTTTTTTCTATATTTGGGTCTTACAAGGTTAAATGTCAACAGGTAAATAATAGTTTTTGTGATTTTTCTGTAATTTTACTGGCTATTGTTATTTACCAAACAGGAAAAATCTGTAAAGTAAGATTTTTATGAACTATGTATTAGTATTCACTATATATAGTTATTCTCCCAAATAATGGCAAATTTCTGTAGCATAACAATATTTTTAGCCAATTTAAATACAGTAAAAAAATGTGTAATTTTACAGATTAATCTTGCAAAAAAAAGACTTATTTAAAAGATGGATTTTTTGTGTGGATATTAAATACAGTTTTAGTCATTTTTTAAATGCTAACATTTATATTAATCTCTCTTTTTTAGTGATCTTACTAGGAACTGGAGTAATTTTGTAAAATGTCCATTCAAAGAATTATTTACAATTTTTCAATCCTTAATATACATATTTCTTTCAAATAACAGCAAATATAGATAATATAATAAAATAGTGACATTGCATTGCCAAATATCAGAAAATAACAATTTACCATACTATTTACAGTTTTGGACTGTTTTTTCATGGTTAATTTGTGATTTATTATCCGTAATCTAACAAAACAGGGAACATGTGTAATATAACAGTAATTTTTACAAAAAATATTACAGTTGAAAAAACATGCTTTTTTTTTTTGCAGTGCATCTTTTCATTGTAAAGGGATCCACAGAAACATGTCCACCAGAAACACATGCTCTCCTCTTATCTCCGTATGCTCTGATACGTGCAGGCTGTTTGTCTGTGTACCAGATAAACAGTCCATCTTCTCCTCAGCCATCACTTCAGCTGACAGCGTCTGTCTGCTGGAATCAGGATGCGCAAAAATCAAGCTTTGAAGCTGAGCTGAACATCAGTGATTGATCCGTGCCTGTCACCCAGTGGAACCGTGATGTGTTTTTCCATGTACAACAATGGTCAGTCTCTTGTCCTGTGATGTCACATGTTTGTTTGCGAGAGCCAGAGTGCAGTGAAACCTTCCTTGTTCTCTTGTGTTTACTTGAAACAGCTAAAAGTGAGAAGAAAAAAAACCCAGAGTGCCAGAAATGAAGCATTTATAAAGGAACAAGATGAGCAACTGAGTGATGATTTGGAAATGCAGCAATGATCACACGTGTCTCGTGTTATCTGTGTAGAAAATAATAGTAATGACAATTGATAATTACTCCGCCAAGGAATGCGGCAGAGTTACGTGACAATCAGCGAACGTTTGTCTGTGAATCTGTTTGTCTGTCTGTGTGTAACATGACTCAAAAACGGACTAACAGATTTGGATGAAATTTTCAGGGTAGGTCAGAAATGACACAAGGACCACCTCATTAGATTTTGGCAGTGATGCAGCTTATAGTCTGGATCCACGGATTTGTTAAGGATTTTCCATTGTGAGATATAGCAGCCGGCACGTCGTCACTGTAATTATGACAAAGTTGGTTCGTGCCCTTTTGTGGTGCTCTCCATGTGATTCAGTATAGGTCATCTTCAAACGGTCCATGCTCATTAGTGGAGCCAGTCAGGCATGAAAGGGAGCCGTTCCTCTTCCCACTGCAGCCTTTTCACAGTCATTTCTCCTTCCTCTTACTCTGTGTCTCATTTCTTAACCTAATTTACCTGCTTCTTCAGAAGCAAGGAAAAGGTAAAGCAAGGACATCTATTCTGAGTCCCAGGAGTTTAGGAGTTTTTTTCATTGCACTAGTATTAAAGAAGAACATGAAATAAATGTCATACACCGAAAAAGAAAGTGAAAATATCTCAAGATTATTGGATTTTCTCTCTCAAAGCTGTGCTGAGATGCAAAGACGGTGCTGTCACTGTTTCACAGACTAGTTTATTAAAACAGATTGAACAAGATCAATAGGCCCTTTTCCACTGCAGGAACTTTCCTCAGGAGTGAGGAACCTTCGGAACTCTGCATGTTCCGCCCCACAAGGAAGTATTAACTGGTATTTTTTTGTGTCAAAGTGCAAATGGAATTCTTCAAGACAATGTCAATTAACTAGAAATATAAAATGAAGAATAAGTGATTGCATTTCAAAACGCTCGCCTTGTTTCCTATAAAACATTTTTGTACAGTTTTGTCTGTATGCTTCAGATCGCTGTCTTCCTGGAAAACAAATCTTCTTCCAAGTTGCACCTCTCTTGCAGACTGCATCAAATAGTACTCCAGGGTTTTCCTAAACTTTGCTGCATTGATTGTACCCTCTACCTTTAAAGGTTTTCCAGGACCTGCTGAGGAGAATCCCCACATCATGATGCTGCCACCACCATGCGTCATAGTGGGGATGGTGTGTTTGTGATGATTTGCAGTGTTTGGTGTCTGCCAAAAACAGTGTCTAGTCTAACTAAAGGACTTTTTACAGTCACTTGAGACACATTCACTGACCTCAGACTGTACAACTTCTAGCACCAATTGGCTGCACCTGTGTTAAATTAGCTGAGTCACTTTAAAAGGATTGAATTCTTATGGAATCACTTATTTTAAATTATTATTATTATTATTATTATTATTATTAATTATTATTATTATTATTATTATTATTATTATTATTATTATTATTATTATTATTATTATTATTATTATTGTTATTATTATTATGTACTTTGTAAAAATCAGTTTTCATTTTGACATGAAATAGTCTTTTTTGGTAAATTGTCATCCCAAAAAGCCAGATTACATTCCCCATGATTTAATGCTGAAAAGCAATAAAAGAGGAAAACCTGCAAGGGGAAGGGGGTCAAACTTTGTCATGGACAGTATAAGTTGTTTAGTCTTGGTAGTGGATTGCAGACAGCCATCATTGTCAGTTAAACCTTTACTTTGTGGGACTAAAACTTCAGAGTATTTTGAATGGAAATGCAGCCAATGAAACACAACAGACAGAACCTTTAAATAACAGCACTGAACTTTTTCACTTCTGGAAAACAATATTACTGCACACATCCTCACTGTCTCTCCATAAACCTTCTACATACAACATCTCACATTCATCCATGTGGTTTCTCTTAAATCCAACATAAGGTTCAGGTTAACCTTTGACTGCTGATGCTCCTTTTGACCAAACTAAATGCTGTAGTGTAACTTTAGGGTCACAAGGGGGCGCCATGGAACCATATGTCTAAAGACTGTATGTCTACCTGTACTGCATTTCGTTTTCCGCCTTAGAAAGGCATGTGGAGATAACTCCCAGTCCTCTGTGGCACTGAATATTTTGTCTAAAGGGTAGAGAAAATGTAAATACACAAAAAATAAATTTCTTCTCATATTAATATGTGTATCTATTCTTAATAAATTCATATATACTGGCAAAAAACATAACAAATACTATCAGAATGGCATCAAACTTCTTGTGACTCATCAATGCCAAGTCACGCTTATCTGTAAAGCTTTGTCACAGGCTGCATGTTTATGTTGGAAGTACTTGAATCCAAAATAGGCTTACAAATTTTGGATTGAATTTAGATAGCATTTATAAGGCTGAAGAGGAGGAAATGGTCAGATTAAGCAGTATTCTATGCACATTCATCATTGTGGTAATCATTATGGCGACACCTCGGAGGCTCCACGTTGTGCAGCGTGTCTGATGAAATTAAACCCTCAGAAACGTCTCTGTCAGGATGACAAAACAGTTTGAGTCTGAGGGTTTTTCCTGTCTGTCTCGCATGCAACCAAAGACACAAAAGAAAAGGAGAAACAGACAGAGGAGAAAGTGAGACAGTTTAAACAACAGTGCTTGTTTGCGTGAGTCACTTGACACCTTTCACACACTTTTAAATCTTGCAAAGTAGGTTCACCTGGCAAAGCACATGATTGTTTCATCACCTCCATGACTCACTGCTCAAACATTCACACGCTCCACACTGTTGGAACGGCTACATCTCCTCCACTACGTGATACTTGAATAGCAACTTCTTCACAGCTTTGGATACTTTTTTTTTAGGCGTTTATAGCCAAGAAGTTGATGCTTACAGCCCCTCATCACGGTTTAAAGACTGTTGTTTTCTTCTCAAACTGCTTCATTTTAGAGGTTAGTCACAAACACTCATTTATCTTGAAGCTCCTCCTGTACAAACTTCAAATTCAATTAGCATTTAGATAGTAAATTTTATGGTTTTATGGTGCTTGTTTTGATTGTTGTATTATATAATAATGTAGATATTAGAATTTAATTTATTGGACAGTTTTACTATCTGGCTGCTGATTGGCAGACTGTTACACTTTCAAGCTCCGAACATGGAAAAAGCTGTTCTAGAAATGCTCTTTACTGACATTTTCTATACATACATGAAGAGAAAATCATTGCCATTCGGTAATTAGTAAAGAATAGAAACTACCTAATTAAGCAGCACACTGACACTGTTTACTGACAGAATCGAGGGTTTTCATATTGTATGCTGATAAATACTTTTGTCCCATCAATCATCACTTTAAAAGCAAGAATGCTGCTCTTTTATCTTACCACAGAGAGGCTGAAATCAGATATGTTTTAGCTCTATTTTGATCATTCTAATAATAAATCACCTTCACAGTGTTTCATTTCTTCTTTGAGGAGCTCCACACATCTGTGCGATGACGCGATTGCTGTAATAATAGACTGGAAAAGTTGTCACGGGCATTTTCACCAGAGCTCAAGAAAGTTCCCTTTTCTACCAGAAAATGTCTTTGCTTTTTTTTGTTTTTTTTAAACTCTGCTTTAAACCCTGAGGCATTTCCTCTTCAGCCTGGTTTAAGAAGGGATGGTTGACATAAAATCTCTCCACCTTTTTCTTAATTGCATGCTGTCAGTTGAAACAGACAGAAAATATGTACTCAGGCCGGACTGTTTAAGTAGCTTGCCGTCTTTGCCAGTATAGGGTTTTAGAAGTGGGGCATGCCAGGTTTGGCCACTGTGTCAACTGGATCAAACTGTATCGATCTGTCACAGATTCTGACCTTTGACTATACTGGGCAGGGGTTGCAAGGAAGCAGAGACACAGCCTAATATGATCAATGAACTGCTGCATGTTCCCTGGAGAAGATAATGAAATTTTACATCACCGCTCTCTCTAGAACTGGTCTCTGTGGGTCATTTATAAGATCACGTCATGTGTATCTGGAATTTCTTGTGACGTAGTGTACTAAGATGTGCACAATGTACGTGTGACATAACCAAAGTTGATTCACCAGTCTGTTTATTTTACATCTCTCCCATATCTACTGTCACTTTTCACCCTGTGTGTTGATAAAACTGAAAAATATTCAGTTCAGATTAGTGTCACAGGTTTAAAAGTTTATAGGTCACATCTTGTTAACACAAAAGACAAAACGTTGCCTCATGACTGCATATGGCCTTAGCTGAGCCCATCACAGACTCACCTGACCTACCAGGGGTGTGGCAAACACAGTAGCTCTATAAATAAAAGCATGCCAAGAATGTCATTTATAACAGAGACAAACCCTGTCCACGGAGCCACAGCACTCGCAGACCAAACCTACCTGGCAGGATCACCATGCTCAGATCACACCTGCTCCTTCAGCCCATCTCCCGCATGCTGCTGCTGCTGCTGCTGCTGCTGCTTGTCTCCACCTCAGGGGAAGGCCGGCCTCACGTGTCCCATGAAGGTGCACCTCATGTGGACAGGGTGGACAGCCAGAGGGGGCTCCTTCTGGAGGCGGTGAAGATGGGGATCCTCAACTCATTGGGTTTGGACAGGGAGCCCAGGCCGTCCCGAAAGGCCTCGGAACAGGATCTGAGGATGATGTATGCGCTCTATAGGGAGAAACTGAGAGAGATGAGAGGGAATTCAAGCCAGCCAGTGGGGGAAACCTGGCAATCCACCATGTCTACTGTGCTCTTTCCAGGTAAGGATGAGATATTTGTTGTACA